>NC_056750.1:813648085-813743085 GCF_019279795.1 Protopterus annectens
CACCCACACATTATAAAGTAAAACCACATGCTTGCCAGTGGCCAATTCCTTTATTGTTAAAAGTATGTATGCATGTAAATATATTTATCTCTCTCTCTCTCTATATATATATATATATATATATATATATATATATATATATATGTGTATACCAAAAAACTTCTAAACTTAAAACACTGAAATACTCAGGTTAAAGAAGCAGAGAGAGCCAATCCAATGCGCTTCATCCAGTTTAATATGCTAGAATTCCTTAGAAAAGTGAAATAATACACCATGATTCCATAATATAAAGGGTGCCAGAACCAAGTCGTACATCATGACAGTATGAGCCAGTACAAAAGTTAGTGCAGTATGTCATGAATAATGAATGTAAAAGAATATAAAACAAAACTAGAAATGAAAGTCATAGGTTTATGCAGCCACAAACTCATTAATATGAAAGACAACACTAGAATGATGCAATATAACAGTAGAACCAGTGCATGTAAACCTATAAAATTAAACATAGCATATTAACTACGCCATTTCAACACACATTTTATGTTGACAGATTCATTAATACCTGGAGGGGCTTCAGCATTAAGTAGAAGCTGCCATTTTAACCCCTTCACCTCCATAAGGGTACCCCTATCCCCAAAAAATAAAGGAACACTGTCTAACACCAGAAATTTAAATTCAATAAACCTGGTACAAGTCCGACTGTGCTTAGCTAGTGCATTGCTGAAATCAGCATTTCTAATAGCACCGTAATGCTCTTTTATTCTAGTAGAAAGTCTACGTATAGTTTTCCTTATATAAAATGCAGGACACGCAGAGCAAACTGCTGCATAGACCACAAAAATAGACTTACAGTCAAAAAAACTGTCAAAATGCAAGCAGAAATTATTGTGTTTAAAAGTGTAAGAGTCACCTGTACTTATCCATATAATATGGGACTACTGGTGTAAATTAAAATTCTGGATGGATGACCTGTGTATTGTTGATCCATGCTGGTCAACATATGTAAATGGCCAACTGCTGTGCGATATCCACAGCCTCCAGGGTGTAGTGGGCAATGCCCTTTCCCCAGGGATTAAATTTATCTAATGCACATTTTATCTAATAATATATCAATGCATTTTTATCTACAAGTCTTTATCGATAGTTAATTTTATCTAACATGTTTAAGAAAGAGGAAATACATCAAAGTAAATGTTTTTGTAGGGGGGCAAGCCCCCCCTCATCTCTCCTCCATATGAGAACTTCAACCCTCCCACCCCCTTACTTAAATATACTAAGTACACAGTCACATGACCAGGGGAAATTTAAATATAGACAACAATGATTTCCTGTGTGTGATGTTTTAGCATTTCTCTGTGGTGGTGTAACCACAGAGTTATATTTAAGTAAGGGGTTGTGGGGTGCAGTGGGGCTTGTGGGGAGGGGGACCAGGGTATCCAGACAAAACCCACACAAACATAGGAGAGGCATGCAGACTCCACAGAGAAGGCATCCCAGTGGAGAAGTGAGCTGCATATCCTATTGCTATGAGGCAAGAATGCTACTCTTCGTACCACTGTGTCACCCAAACACAAATATCACAAATCAAAGTATACAGTGCAGTTTGCCCATGTACTATATATGTATACATGAGGACTGAGTCTAGGTTAACAAGTATGTTGAAATGTTGTAACTTGTACTACCAGAATTCTTTACACCTTGACTGATGTGTTATATTTGGAGTGACTGCACTATACAACCATAATTCTTTGCTCAGTGGAATTTGTTATACACAATTTCTGAAAATGAGCCATGACCAAAACTTTCCCAGAGAGACATCACAATAGGAATATAAAAGGGTGCACTCATTACAGATGGGTTGCAGTTGTGAAACAAATCTCTTCATCATGAAGTACCGATGCACAAAACTCCTTATTTTAATGCTAAAAACTGGTCAAAAGAAGGAACTCAAGGATTGGTTTCAGTTATTAAATTACAGCTGGGCTGACACTAGCTACACTAAGTATTTACAGGTAAGGGAAGTCACTCAAAGTCATGTTGCATTTTAAGTACTTTATTAAATTTAATTTTCCCTTTTAATGACTATAATCAATGGATGACAGCAACTAAGCCAGAAAATCTCAGTGGTCCATCCTGCTTTCAGGCATGCAGGTGGTAACGGAATGGTACAATGTATAGTCCCAGCCATTTCAGTTTGCCCACAAAAGGTTACAGGAATATGCGTGAAAGCATAGTTCTGTAAAAACTTACCATAACAGAAGATGTCCTACTGATCACTGTTGCAGTATTACTAGCTGATGGGATATCCTGCCAAGGATAGCTGTACATCTGGCCAACATGTAAAAGCCTGGGTTCTATCTTTACACTATATATTCATCATATGACCTCAACCCAAAGGCTGGAGGTACATATTGGATGTAGGAGTGCGAATTACCTCAAAACTTGCTTGCCCCAGATCAAGAACTGAAGCAGAAGGTGATGTGACTACTTACATAAGTACATGTGTTGTAGAGAAAAGAAAAGAAGATATCCAACCTGGCTAGGCAAACACTAAACAAGTCTGTCCAGGGGGGTGTAGCATGGGCTGGATACTATACCACTGATTAACAGGACATCTACTGCTATGGTAAGTTCTTACACAACTGTACTATGTCCTTCCAAGGTCAATGTTGCAGTATTACTAACTGATGGGAGAGCACTAAAGCTCATGAGAAAGATGGGATGAGGAAGAAGCAGATCTGTGGTACAACAATTTCTAAAAGATGGACCTAGCAAAACCTACTCTGACTCTAGAAAACACACCCCACGTTTAATACTTGGTAAAAGTGTGAACTGAAGACCAAGGAGCTGCATCAGGAATATTTTTTTAAATCAAACCATTGAAGTCTCCTGAAGATGTTGTAGCCCTAGCAGAATGAATGTTAACATTATTGAGAATCTTTTTCCCATGAAAAGAATAACAGAAGGAAATGACTTTGGAAATCCAGGAATAAATGGTTTGCTTAAGGACTAGAGAACCTGATTTATTTTCTTTATAGGACACAAAAAGCTGGTTTGATTTCCTAATTTCCTTAGTTTTGTCCAAGTGAAATCTGAACTGTCTATGGACATCCAAAGAATGGATTCTTTCCCCGCTAGTTTGATGAGAAGCAAAGTAGAAAGGAATATTGATGGAATGGTTCAGGGATAATTCATTAACTACTTTGGGCATGAAGGAGAGATTAGTTCTATCCCTAGCAAAGACCAGGAAAGGTAGAACCACAATCAAAGCTTGAAGCTCTGACACTCTCTTGGCAGGGTTAACTGCTACTAATAGAACAGTTTTCCAAGTGCACAGTTTCAAGGGAGAAGGTGATTCAAATGCAGCCACAGTCAGTTTTTCCAGAACATAATTAAGGTTTCAAGAGAGATGAACGGGCTTTCTTTGTGGCCTAATATGCAAGACACCTTTTAAACTACTTGATCTCAAAATGTACAGAAGGGGGTGGATTTAAAGGCAGATGTGGCTGACAAATGAGCTTTCACAGAAGAGTATGCCTGACTACAGGTGAGCAACTCACACAAATAAGAGAGAAATATAGACAGTCTTACAGCCCCACAAAGAAAATGTTTATGAAATATAAGATTATGAAACACTGCAACACAATGCAACATAACAACAAGGGTGTCAGACATAGGGCCAGTTATATGATAAAGGGTGCAGTGGCATAGGAATGAAGAACTACCTGGGGTGTGCCTGCTACTGAACCACCACTCACTGAGACAGATGAGTTCCTGTCGAGTGTAAGAGATCCAGGCAGGTCAGAGGAGTTACTCAGTGCTGTGCTCACACACACACACACACACACACACACACACACACACACACACACACACACACACACATGTATCGTGTGTGTGTGTGTGTGTGTGTGTGTGTGTGTGTGTATGTGTGTGCGTAAAGAACTGGTGGTATTTTTAAGGATGTTATGTTTTATGCTGTATTAACTGAAATTTTATTTATCTAGGGATACCTAGCACTGACGTTCAATGTCCACCTGCACAAGGTGTGGGCATAGGTTATTTGCCTTTTCATTAAATGTACATGACTGTAAAAATGATTTGCATTTGCATGCTTTATTGGTTTAATCGGGTTTAGGCAGCATACTGTGATCATTTATTTTTATTTCTTCTGTTTTCGTTTTTCTTGTTACTCAAACAGCGGACGGTGACACCAGCACTATGGAGCTTCTACCTTCTGACGTTGGAGGACTGATAGCCTCTGGTGAGGATGGCAGTGGTGATGAACAGGCACAGTCTTGGGTTGCAAAGGATATGTATGGCACAGAATAGGTGGTTCACACATCCCCTCCTCAAAGTTTGGACGCAGTCAGCATGTCTATGCATACCTCTGAGAGAGAATCAGAGACTGGACAGGTTTAGGGGAACAGAGTTGATCAGGGTAGTGTGCTTCCTGTGGGTGAATTACCACACAGGGGTATAGTTACAGGTGTTCTGAGAAGGCATGGTTACATCCCTCTCCCAAATGATGGTGTGTCAGTAATTGCCACCCATCATATGTGCAGGACTAACATGAAGGCACAGGCAAGTTTCCCAAGGGCCTTGGAAGAGATAGTCAGAGTAATGCTTGCTATGCATTCTGATGTATGAGACTGCATGAGGCATGTGTGGGACTCCTTGGACCAGATGAATAACACACTGAACTGTGCAATGTCTGTTTTGGAATGTCTGCTGGGGGGTGGTTAGAATTCATGGGGTCGTGCAGTCTAGCTTATGTGGTTGTGGTTGTGCCACATCCCACTCCCATACCTCCACTGCTCCATCAGTTATGGAAGTGTCCACACCCAGATGTGTTTGGCCAGATGGTCATGGTTATGGACATAGTTATTAAAACAGCTCATCCAGTAGACATTGTTCACATTTGGGTAGCACTTCGACTTTTACTCAGAGTCATGGAACTAACAGAGCAACTACTGGCAGAGGTAGTTCATATGGTATGGCTCAGGCTCACACCTGTTTAGGATGCCAGGGCACAGTCCTAGTACAAATACTTTGGCAGTGTTCCTGCAGACCCACACAGAATACACCTCACATTGTCCTCTGCAACCACACACACACACACACACACACACACACACACACACACACACTTATTCTACAAAACTGACTTCTTTAGAACTACTGGATTTAAAAGTGCATAATTGTTCTGACTCATTTCCCTCAGCACCCCCTTTTTACTTTTGGCAAAATTTCTCTTCCTTTTACTGTAAAGCTTGTAGATATTATGCTTCCACCTTGCAGGATTATATCTGAAGTTTGCCCTGCACTCTTTCCTACAGGGTAGAGCTGTACCTATAAACAATGGGATTGTCTCTATATCTAGGGATGTCATTGTCCCCATTTACTCAAGCCTCATTAGGCCAGTCACTGAATATAAATCCCCATTTGACATGTATCTGTCCAGACACATTCAAAAACTGGAATAACCACAAAGATACATTTCTAAAAGGATAGAAGGCCTAAGCAACATGTCTTACATGGACCAACTCAAAGCTTTGTCACTATACTCGGTATCCTACAGACTGCTAAGGGGTGACCTGTGTCTGGCATATATGGCATCCTCTAACCCAGTACTGATAGATTTACTGCACATTATCAAGTCAAATTGCATCAGAAACAGTTGATCTAAGGATCTAAACTTCTTCTGCAACATCAGCAGAATGGTTTGGAGGGTAGATCTCGCAGAAGATAAGACTGCTCTGGAACATCCATATAAAACAAAGTTCACCCCTGTCCATATAGACTCATAGGGAAATAGATAGTACTAGGCTAACTGCCCTTTTGGGCCATTTTAAGCCTAGCCAATTACCCCATGTAAGAATCAAACCCTGCACCTTCTGTCTGTAAGGTAAACACCTTAACCATTATGCCAACCTCCCACCCCAAGTACCAACTGGATCTATAGATGGGAAACAGAAAATTTACCCCAGGCCTCCCCTCTACTACCAACAGACATAGACTCCTAAATGCTTTATCCCATGCATGCGTCCTCTCAAATTATTTATGGTATGATCCCAGTTATTCTCATTAGGGTTAATATATAACTATTGTCCATGGGATGGCTAAAGCCAATTTCTAGCTAAATAGGATAGGTTAATTCAAGCACAAAAAGGGGAAATTGGGTTAGTTTTAAAATGGCCCTCAAGAGAACCTAGCCTAATACTTACCTATTAACCTATAATAAAACAGAAAGAAGAGATCAAGTCAGTTACCAATATATTTGACCAAACAAAACTCCACTGCATCCAAAAGCAGACTGCAAAAAAAAAAAAAAAACTCCTCAGCCATTCCACCAAGCAAAATAGTACAGTTGTGTAAGTAAACGTAAAGAAGATTAAAGTACTTACAGTAGATGTTTGAATGATTACAGCTGCAGTAGCCTTATCTATATGGGGTCATATCCTGTAAAGAATACAACAGGCAGCCTGCTTCCAAAGCTTCAGGGCACCTTCCATGCACCCAAACTCTCAGACAACTCAACTTAGCTGACTAAAAGACAGGTTTGGTTGGCAAGGCCTTTAGAGCTTTCCTGCCAACAGAGAGAAGGAGGCTGAGCCTTGAAAGGTCAATGTTATGAACAACAAAAAATAAATGTCCATACCCTGACATAAAAACCACATCAAAAAACAAGGATGATGGAGGGAGGGAGCGGATAATTTAAACTTCTATTGTTATAAGTTTACTTACACAACTGTACTATGTTCATCATATTGATCACTGCTGCAGTAGTCTTAGCTATATGTGTAGATTACCCTAGCTTAACACATTTGTGAGGTGAAAGAAGAAGAATCCAGAACTCCTGAAAATGGTCCTAGCAAAGCCTGACCTGGACCTAGTGAAGGAATCAAGCTTATAATGCTTTATAAACGTATGTACAGAGGACCAAGTAGCAGCTTCTAGAATACTTTTAGAATCCAGCCCTTTTCCAAAAGCCATAGATGAAACCAAGGCCCTGGTAAAGTCAGCCTTGACCTTGCCTGGAATAATTTTGTTATGGTGAGTATAAGAAAAGGTAATAGCCTTAGACAACCATTTGGAAATAGTCTGTTTTGACACAGGTTGTCCCTTTTTCTTAACTTCACAAGAAATGAACGACTGATTCAATGATCTGAAAGATTTAGTTTTGTCAAGATAGTACCCGAGTTGTCTGTGGACACCCAAACTACAGAGTATCCCTTCTCCGTACTTTTTAAGTTTAGGAAAGAAAATGTGAAATTAAATAGTTTGGTTTAAAGTAAACTCAAATACCACTTTAGGCATGAAAGAAGGAATAGTTCTCAAAGAAACCCTGTCCCTACTGAAAATGAGATAGGGTTGACTCACTATAAGAGCTTGCAACTCAGATATTCTTTTTGCAGAGGTCAGAGCAATCAGTAAAATTGTTTTCCATGTAAAGAACCTCAAGTCATCCAGGTTAGCTGGTTCAAATGGAGCAAGTGTTAGCGTCCTTAACAGGAAATTAAGATCCCAAGGAGGGGCCACCAGTTTTCTTGGAGGTCTCTTACGCAAACCCCCATTTAAAAACATTTTGACATGAGACTGCATTGAAAGAGGAAGATCCATGGGCGGACATGCTGAAATGGCCAATAAATGAACCTTGATACAGGAGAATGAAAGAAAGACCAAAAGACAGTAACTCACACAATTATTGTATAACCACAGAACAACTAGCCCTGAATAGGTGCTGCTTATGTTGTTGGCATCAGGTAGAAAACCTTATCCATTTGCTAACATATGATTTTCAAGTAGCAATGGCCTCCGCTAGTACCTGCTGCATGTCCTCAGTAAAGAGGTACCTAAAGGGAATTAAGACCCTATCATTCAGGCAGTTAATAGAAGTTGATTGATGTTGGGGTATATCAAATACCCTTGTTCTTATTTGAGCAAATCCAGTTTGTGAGGAAACGTGTAGTAGTTGCCCCTGGCATTTTTCCAAAAGAAAGGAAAACCACAGTTGCCTGGGCCAGAAAGGGGTCACTACAGTGATTTTGAGAGATTCCTTCTGAATCTTCAGGTATACTCTGGATATTAGTGGAAAGGGTGGAAAACAAACAGGAACATTCTTCTTCATGGAAAAGAAAAGGCATCTGTCTTCCAGGCCTTCTTGCATGGAGTCCTGGAGCAGAATGTTGCCAGCTGATTCAACTTGATTGTTCCGAGAGGAGACAAACATGTCTGCTTGAAGAACTCCCCAGAAATGGATCAAATCTTATTAGACCACCTGACCTAGATTCTATTCCTGCGAATCTGACCTGGTCCTATTTAGCCTGTCTGCCACACAGTTTTTCTCTGATGGAATGTAAGACACCTGTAGAATAACATTGTGCTGTGAAGCTATATCCCAAGCGAACATGGCTAGTTTGCAAAGGGGTATGATCTGGTTCTCCCTTGCTTGTTGATGTACTACATGACTGTGGTACTGTCTGTAATCACTTGAAGAAGTCCTGGGGACCAAAGATGATTCAGAGAGTGCTTGCATCTGTCATTGGTGTTTAATACAACTTGCACTTTATTCCTCCTGAAACTGTTCCCCAAGCAAAGTCCATGGTGTATGTGATGACTGACTGCTTTGGAACGAGGAAGAAGGGGAGACCTGGATTTAAGAGTATCTGTTGTCTCCACCAAATGACTTCTCTTCTGAAAAACACAAGAGCTGTGGTTTGAAAAGATGAAGAGTGTTGGTGCTAGGACCAACACGACTTCAGATACCACTGTATCTTTCTCATGTGGAGTCTTGCCAGGGGTATAATGAGAATCAAAGAAGCCATGAGACTAAAAACCATGAGGTATGCCCTTGCAGTGACTGAAGTTTGAGTGGAAATCCTTAGAAATAGCTCCAGATAGTAATCTATAGTTTTCCTGTGGAATAAAATCTCTTTCAATAGAGGTGTCTAGTTGACCTTCTAGGAGCACAATCGTGTGTGAAGGATTCAAGAAAGACCTTTGAAAGTTCTTGAGGAATCCCAGCTTGCATAAGAGATCTCTCATGCAAGACAGAGAGCTTCCTGACACTTTGACAAGTCATCCACATATGGTAAAATGTGGATATACTGTAGCCTGCAATGAGTTATAACAGGAGCAAGACACTTTATGAACACTCTTGGTGCAACGGATAGCCAAAGGGTAAATCACAGAACTAATGTGATCTTGACAGACAAACCCTTAAGAAACTTCTGAAGTCTGGATGAATAGGTATGTGGTGATAAACATCTTTCAAGTCTAGTGTTACCAAGAAACTTGAAAAAGGAAGAAAAGGAAACAGGTTGTGAAGTGACATGTTTTGAATATGGCCAGTATCTCAAACAGGTTTAGATAAGAAAGATCCATAAATGATTTCCAGGTATTTATTTCTTTGGCACTAAGAACATCCTTGAATAAAAACTCTAATCCACCTGGGAAGTGGGAACTGGTTCTATTAATCCTTGGGACAGCACTGGAAAAGCTCACCCAGACTCTGCCACAACTTGCTGTTAGTGAAAGGTTAGTTTGTTTTTGCTTTCTTGTATTTCTTTATTACCTTCTTCTATTTTTATATTGTTATTTGTTTTCTTTACAATGCATTTTAGTTGTGTTCTGTTTTTAATTGCATATTAAAACTAGGAAAGAGACCACAGCTATGTCTCTTGAGAGTCACACATAATTTTTTCCCACCCTCTCTTGATGGCACTGTTGTGTTCTCAAATTCAACTGTCTTTTGACTTGTCTTTCCCTTGTGTTAATTTGACAACATATCTCTTTCCCTCATTGGCTGTTGTGAGTAAGCACAAAAATTAACATTTTGTGAAATCACTCCCCTTCAACTATTTAAATTTAATGGCTGCCCCACTGTACACCAGAGAACCAGAATACAAACTGCCCATCCCCCTTTTCAATCTATCTTGCTCTTTTAAAATTAGTGGCTTTCCACTTAGACAGCTAAAGCTTAAGTTACCCCCTCTTTCATATTTAACTGCTTAGTGCACAATGCAGTGCTTAGGATATTAACCCATTTTTTCCATCTTACCTTTAAAATCTGCAACATGTACTGCAAGACCACCAATTATTGGACAGTCCACATTCTGCCTCTCAATAGTCATCTTGGTATTAGTTCTTTTGTTTTCTCCTAGTGCGAGAAGGAGCACAGGGACATTATTTCCTGGAGACTGCTGATCACTGGAAAGGCTAGTAACTGTTTCATAGGTGACAGCTTGGAATCTATGCTTATATTCTGCTGCTGGTGACAGAACAAGCAGAGCGCATTGATTCCTGACTGCTTTTGGTTGAACAATGAGTGCCTGTGCTTGACGTTTCTGATTGGTCTGGTTGCTATCCAAGGCAGCTACAACAAACCTACAGACTTTTGCATCATCTGGGACAAGACTGTGGATCAACAAATAGGATGTGGCCTGCTTCTCATCTTGGGACTGGTGCTAATGTTTTGCTTTTGGTGAGAGAAGAAGCAAAGGAGCATTGTATCCTAGCACTATGAAGCTGTGGTGAGACCAGAATTAATAGTAGCCAGGCAGTAGCCATTCATGAGACTCCCCTCTTTTCATCATTCTTGACAAGCTAATTCTTTGTTTTCAGTAAGTACTGCCTGATTTGTTTCTAACTTCAGAATATCTGCCTAAAAACTTCATCCTTAAATGTTTGGGGTCTACTTATTAGTTTCCTCTCAAGTGCTTGGCAGTGCTCTGTACAGACACAAATAACTTGGTTGACATTTTTCCTGTAAAATAATTATTAAACTTTCAGCAATACCTGGTTGAACACAGGACAACTAGTCTGCAGTGAAAAGCACTGTCCCCAAAGTTGCAAACCTGATACTCCTGACATTGCATTATATTCTCACTCCAACTGTATAATCAATAAAAAAGGGTCTGTTGACATGGATATGAACTTTCCCACAATCTCCGTTACCAGCCTGGTGGATATGGGCATCCTGAGGCAATGTAGAAATTGCCTCATAGTTACTGATAATCAGTTAATTCTCAAACAAGCTGATATGGTATGTGAGAGATGTATTTACACAATGTCACTGGAGGCAAAGCTCTCACAAAGAAGTACTCCGAATGTCAATAAGGTTTCCAGTAGTACACATGCTGCACCCATCACGCACAATTCAAAGCAGACATATAGAATCACATATATTGAGGCACTTAAATGTAATCTTCCTAAACCTCAAACACCTCCTAGATGAAGTACACATAACAAATACCCTCAGCAGCCCCGAATGCACTCTTTCAAAACAACACCCACATTAACACATACAGGCATATCTCATGGAGCCTCTACTTTTAAGCCCATAAAGTAAGCCACCACAAATCTAATATTCTGTTCACTGGAGACTCCATCACAAGATACACTGATGTCCCCCTCACCAGCCTTTAGTAAGGAGAAAGTCATTGTTAGTTGCTTATCGGACTCCGTGTTAAACTTGAGGCCTGTTACAACAAAATCTGCAAATTTGCAACCAATTCTAAGAACTCTTCCCATCACTGTCACTCCCTACACACCCTAAACTGGCTAGAACTCCACAACCACCTAAAGTACCTACAACTTACAACAGCCCACAAAATCATCTTTAAACCAGCAGAATGCCCCTCTCTTGCTAAATCTCTAACACCCTACACACCTACCCGTACCCTGAGATCCACAGGCCAAAACCTCCTGCATGTACACAAACCCATCCACCCAACTGATAAACTACTACTATCCCACACTATAGCCAAACTATGGAACAATCTCCCCACACCACTACGTAATATACCTAACCACAACAATTTCAAATCCATGCTTCTCTCCCATCTCTCCTCCAAATGGGAATGTCCTTCACATGCTCCCACCTAAAACTCCCACACTACTAACTCCGCACCTAAATCATCATTTCTTTGCCTACTTTAACTTAATTCAGAGATCTTGCTCAGAACACCTTTTCATAAATCTTTTGCATGCATGCCTCTGGCCTACCTTACTCATTTTCTCAAACTTTCATTGTTTGTTTTTCTTATCCATTGTACCCATAATATTGTTTTCCTCTGTAATATTGTTAATTTGTCTCTATTTGTATGTATTTGTATGTCTGTTTGGGGCTTTTCCCCTCGGGTCTCCACTGAAAAAGGGTAATTCTTACCCAGCTGGACCAACCCGGTTAACAAATGCAAATAAATAATAAATAAATCAGGGGCTAAGATCCACCACATTATGCACATACTCAGGTCATTGGACCACAACTACCGGTATGACTTAGTCATGTGGCTGTATATGACCTGAGACATACCTCCCTAGACTATATGAAGGCAGACGTCATGGAGTTCTTGTGTCCCAGGCTGGTATGAGCCTAGCACTGAGCAGCATTTTACCTTCTCCTAGGATGATGCCACAATACGAACAAAATAATTACTTTAACAGTTGGTTCAGTTTCTGGTGTCATTCTAAGGGGGTGCAATATTTGTTAGCAGGGAAGGAGATGGTCAACTGACCACGCTGCTTTTCCAGGGATGGTCTGCGCCTCTCCCTTCTAGGCTTTTGAATGTTAGCGAAAACACTTGTCTTCCACTATAATGCCATTTTTAGGCAATGCCAAACTGAAAGCACTTCTGACACAGCAAATCAAAACCAAGAAAATTTAAAGGTATTACTGCTCAATGCTAGGAGTCTAAACAAAAAAATCCACTCCCTAGAAGCTCTCTTTAACCTACAGAATACTGATGTCTGTGAGGTCACTGAGACATGTTTTAAAGATGTGGTAAGCACTCTGACAGTTTAAGGTTATAATGCCTTCCACACATTTAGACCAGCTACTACAGAGGCAGAGAATAAAGGTGGAGGTGTCTCTATTTACATCAAAAATAAATATACCTCAAGGCTGGTCAAACAGGACAATGTATTTGAGCTACTCCATGTTCAAATCACCATAGGTAAAATCCAATGACACTTCCTTGCAAGCTGTAGGTCCTCTTCTATGACCCAGGAAACCCATACCATGTACTTAAACGTATTGGAAACACTCACCATCCAACCCAATACCATATTCATGGGTGACTTTACATACCCCACTATTAAAAGAGAATCATATATGACACCACATGTACAGGCACAGAGATTCCTGGATTTTGTAAACACAAACTCCCTGGATCAGATTGTCAATACACCAAACAGGGGTGCAAACATACTGGATCTGGTCCTCACAAAAATGGGAGAGTGCTGCACAGCTCCTAGTTTAATGTCTTCCCTATAAGGTCAAAACAAAAAGTGGATACCAGCAATCAAACACAGGTGTAATAATGAAATAAATAAGTGCTTTCGTCTACTGAATGTAGACTACATCAGATAAAATACAAACTGCATTAGTGCACTTTTAAATTACCCACTAACCACATGACCAATAATAATAAGAATATGTTTAAAAAGACCAAGACATAAAAACACAACATTAAAATATAATAAAACTACAACATTTACTTGTTCACCTGTCATACAATTTCATTTTTAGCAAACTAGAAATACTGTCAGAATTGTTAAGATCCCGGGAAACTGTAGCATTCAAAAATACTTGCCACCAAAGTTCTCTTTGTTCCAATACGATGGACCATGGACCACCCCTCGGGTTAACATGTACCTTTTCCAAAATAGAAAATAAAAAAATCTTGATGATTACTCTTAGCCTAATGCTGATATAGGGCATTAGTGCTTTATGCTTCTTCATGTTATAGATATTTTCATAAATTCATTGTCTGAACTTTCTCTCTGTTTTGTCTATATAAAAGGCTGGGCACTGCTTGCATAAAGCAATATAAACAATGCCGTGGGTCTGACAATTATAATGGCCTTTAATCAAAAATTCTTTGCCCAAAACAGAAATCCTAGGGGTGCCAAACTTGAAATACCATCGAAAAAGTTCTTAAAACTCAAACCACGCCTAGAAACAATCCTAGGACAAGGACCAACTTTGTCAATTAAATTTCTATCAAAGGAAAAAAGTTCCCAATTCTTTGACAGAACAGCAGCAATATGGGCACTGTCCAGGCTATAGGTGGTAATAAAAGAATGGCTATATGAGTTACTCATGTTGTCAGGAAGGGGAACAGAAACATTAAAATCACCAGATGGTAGTGAAGATGAACCTTGTCCAAGATGAGAACTACATGTTTCAAAATAAAATCTTAATAGAGGACAATAAAAATAGCATCTTCTCTTCACCACAACCTCATTCATAATAGACCAAAAAAACAGGATAACCCCTGTTCAAAAACATATTAGACAATGTGTTACATTCTTCTAAAAAATCTTCAAAACTAGAAACCATCATGGCAGCCCTAACCATTTGGCCTTTCACAATGGCTCGGTTTTGATGGAAGGGATGGTTACTGCTAAAATGGAAAAAAAGTATTAGAGTAAGTTAGCTTTCAACATACAACAGAAGAAACAGCATAAGAAACAGGATCCTTTTTCAAAGTCACATCCAAGTAATTAATAGAGTCACATCCAACTGAATAAGTAAATCTCATAAAGAAGTAGTACCATTAATACAAGCAATAAAGGAAGAAACAAGACTAACAGGTCCTGTCCAAATTATAAATAAATCATCCAAAAACGTGTGTACAACTGAACATACTGGAAAAAATCACAATTAAAAAGAAAATTACTCTCCCAGGCTGCCATAATGAAGTTATGAAGTTAGCAAATAAAGCATCACAAGTTGACTCAATAGCAATACCAGAAGTCTGAAATACTGCCCCAAAAAATAAATGTAATTGTTATTCAGGACCAACTCCGATGTAGTAAAAACATTCACCCTGTCCTGTAATAATCCCAAATTAAATACCAAATAATCAGAAAACCACAAAAGGCCCTGGTTGTGGGGGATACAGCTAAAAAGATCCTTGATATCAATTGTAATAAAGATGAAATCCAAACCACAATCAATCCCTTGACATCTTGTTAAAAAATCCCAAGAGTCTTTACATAGGTGTGGAATATTCATGACAAGTGTTTTCAATTCACAGTCAAGAAACTTAGCAATACAACTAGTTTTGAATGGGCTACATCAACAATAGGCCTAAAAGACAGATCAAAAGAATCTTTGTGGATCTTAGGCAGGCCAAATATTGTAGAAACCATAGGATGATCCACACACATAAATTTATATTCCAAAGGTGTAATTTGGCCTTGCATCAACATATCATACAAACAGACATCAATTCTCTGATAAGAGATATTAATTTCATTAATAGATGCCTCAGTATAAAAACCATCATAAAGAATATTAAAAATACATGGTTCATAACCTGTTCCAAAATAACTAGGCCACCCGCTTTATCAGGAAGCATAAATCTCAAAACAGCCCCCTTAAGCTCGTGCAATAATTCCTGCTGTTTAAAACTCAGTTTAAAAATCTGTTCACAATATTTGTTATTTTTCAAATGACGAAAGTCCTTCCCTATAAGGTCAGACAACAAAAAGTTCTCCTTTGAAGTAAAAATAAAACTTGGATCCCCAGCTAACACTGGAATATTCAGGAACTACTCTAAGGCTAATTTCCTGCTATTAAGTGATAACCTGGCAGAATTTCAAGCCCCCACAAACCCCGAGAACACTGCTGCCTATGCAGAATTGCTCACAGAAACCCTATGCAAGCATGTTAATAGCTGAACAGAGGCAGCTGTACCCACCAGGTAGAAGTACATAACTAACTCAAACAACAAGCCACCCTGGTGGAATCACAACATCAATAGGCTGTATAACAGAAGGAAGAACATCATGGCAAAAATTAGGAGGTGCAGCACTCAGAAGGATAAAAGCACTCTCATTAAACTAAACAAACAACTCAGAGGACAAATAAAGTCTACCAAAGCGAAATTTGAGGTAACTTTGGCCTCCCAGGCCAAGGACAACTACAAGGCATTCTTTAGCTGTGTTTGCAACCTCAAAGGCAGTACACAATTGTGTGCAGAGCTCATAGTAAATGGAGCCAACTATACTGAGCCAGAAGATATAGCAAACTTACTGGCCAACAAATTCAGCTCCAACTTTACCTGTCTGTCCCCCTAAACCTTCCCTCAGGAAATACCATCAAATATAACTCCCTCTGCTATAACTAGGAAACAGGTCCTTAATGCTTAAGGCCAAGAACACTGCATCAATAGGCCCAGACAGTATCCCAGGATACCTTCCAAACAGCATGAAACAGGTCCTCTGGAATTGCTACTTAACTGTAGCCTCCTAACAGGCTTCGTGCCTCAAGAATGGAGAAAAGCAACAGTCATCCCACTGCACAAAGGTGGGCCATCTACAGACCCATAAGTCTTCCTAGTCTTATATGCAAATCCATGGAAAGATTTATCATGGAAATGATCAATAATGATATAGTAAACTTCCAGGCACTGGACACAACTCAAGTTTGGTTTCATCAAGGGTAGGTCAAGCCTACTCAACCTGGTGGACTTCTTTGAGAAGGTCACCAAAGCAATGGATGAGGGCAAAATGGTTCACACTGCCTAGCTTAACCTGGCCAAGGCATTTGACACAATAACCCACTCCGGCATTGTTGACAAACTCATGAGGTTATTCTGTTAACATCCAGTAATTGTATTCCCTACTTAGCCTAGCTAAGCCATGTGCTTGGTTGTAATAGAAGCACTCACCTTTAATTAATATGGCATATTCCTGACTATGCCTTGGATGTCGGACTTTTAACTCACTAGTGGTGTTGCTTAACTGTGCATGACTTAAAATGCATGTCTACCTTACATTTCATTTAAATGAAGCCAGCTAAATTCCCTAACATATCTTTTAAGTATTTCAATTTAATGAGGTCCTTCTTGATATAGTGTTACGTTATCTGACTATTTAATAATGATATTTTATTTTTTAACATAAAACAGATGTCTTCTTTCCATTTCATTTAACTGAATCTAGCTAAATCCCTAACAGATGTTTTAAGTATTTCAATTTATACAGGCATCCATACTAATGGGTCTACTTTAAGCTCTCAAAAATAGTAAAACCCGAATCCGAATCACGCGACACATAAAGAGCAAACTGCGAATACGTTGAACAAATGAAACTGCGAAAGAAATATCGAAATCGCATAGTTGGCCTGTCTGCGGTATAGCTCCATAAGGTAAGTGTAAGATAGTTACGGACCTTAGGGTTAGGAAGGGGTTAAGGTAAGTGCATAGGTAGGTAGTGTATGTAAGGTTTTGTGTAGGTAATGTATGTAAGGTTTAGTGTAGGGTTTTGTTAAGTGTATGCATGTGGAATATTTAGTTTGTTTGGGTATAGCTCCGTAGGGGAAGTGTGTGGTAGTTACGGACCTTTGGGTTAGGGAGGGGTTAAGGGTAGTGCATAGACAGTTGTGCATTTGGGATTAGTGTAGGATTAGCAGTAGGATTTTGGTGCTTTAATTTAGGGTTAGAAGTAGGGATTTGGTTAGTGTATGTATGTGTTTTTTTATTGTGTTTGGGTAGGTAGTGTGTTGCGGGTGGTGGATTGGCCGACTATGACGGTTCGAGGTTTACATTTTCACGCTTTAGTATGTTCGACGTGTCGCGCAATTTGTATTCGGGTTTTTCGTGTTTCGAGGGTATAAAGTAGACCCATATAAAACTGATGTCAGCCTTGCATTTCATTCAATTGAAGCTAGCTAAATCCTTAACCTCTCTTTCAAACATTTCAATTCACTTGGGGATTCATCCTGACTCTACCTGGCAATTTATTTCAGAAATTTTATTTTTTGAACTAAACTGATCTTTAGAAACAACTGTTTCTCCCTGACAGGCTCAGATGTTCACAGAAGCTACCTCCAAAATTAGGTGATGTAACAGATCATACATTTTTTAAACTATCACTGCATTTTTAACTGTTTATCCACTTTATTTTCTTTACTACTTACTGAGAGGGGAAAGGGAATCTGAGTTATTCTTGTAATTTCCCAAATATTTAACTGAATTAATTCACTATTCTTTCACTTGCAGCACCCTCCTCTCCACCTAGACTGCTATCCATTACCTCCTACTGTTTTACTGTTCTGTAGTCTGTCTTGTCTTATTTCTGTTCCTCCCTCTTATCCATTTTCTCCATCTACAGCTATTTCTTACACTCCTTTTCACTCTTTACTAATTGTGTACTTTTTATATTACAGTTACCTAAATGGGAATTTCACAGTCCTCTACTCCCCCCTGCTGAGAATCTCCGGGCTGGAAAGGTCTTCATGGCTAAAGGTATCATACACCTATTCCAAGAACTGGTTCACAACTATAGATCTCAAGAAAAAAATCCTACCTGGCTCTATGCATGTCTCCCAAATATTCTGCCCTTACAAAGAGTAACTAACTTGTCTGTGTCAAATTAAAAACAAATTTATTGTATTAATAAGAACTATAAGTGCTACTTTTTTTTCCCCGGTACTGATGTTTACACTACCATCATTTGCCCCCACCCCTGTCTCAGTGCTCCTTTCTTAACAATGCTTTCTCTAGACTTGTGCTCCAAAGTCAGAGCTAAGTGGCCTAGTGGGTTAATCCACTATACTGTAATTGACATGAGCCTGGGTTTGAGACTTGGCAGGAGTGGTCATTTTGGGGAGGGATTGGTGTAATGGTTAAGGTGTTAACCTCAGAGATGCAAGGTACAAGGTTTGATTCTGACCTCTGGTTATTGGCTAGGCTTATTATAGTCTGCAGACTGACAGCTTAGTATTTGCCTATGAACTTCTGAATTAAAGCCAAAGACACTCCCCCCTGTTTCTCTTTACACTCTTTACAGCTAGGGTTTTCAAAATTTACAATGTTAACACCTCACAAGAAAATCTGCCTTCTTAACTGCTCCACTTACTCTTGTGGTCTACTCTTTTAAGGCCTCATTGATAGTTTCTATAATTCAGCAATCCAAAGAGCTCGGCTGTGCCCGCTTCATTCACCCTTGCTATGCTCGGGCTCACTTTGCTCCTCTACCATACCCCCATTCCCTCCCACCCCTGCACTTATTACATTTATAGCTAACCAAGCTCCTCCCACCTTCCTCACTCCTCGTCCCCCCCCACCAGCCTATCACCAACTCCCTACTTCCACAATAACTTTACATATATCAACCACACCTCTACTTAAACTACCAATCTACAAGCCACTCCTTTCATTCCTCCCCATATGTCAGCTGCAGTTCTTCCCAACTTAAACGCCCCCTCTCACAATTATACTTCTATTCCTCTCCATTCTACCTATATGCACTTCTTTCAAAACTTGATCTACCTTTTTCACTAACTCTCACTCTTAACATTTACTCATACTCTCTAACACTACTGCCTTACCTGTCTTACCCCTCACTGATACTCTAACACTAGTCCCACCTCTCTCAAATTTCTCACCCGTCATCACTCAGAACTCTCAACACACTACCTCAGTTAAAACCTACTTCAAATTCTCTCACCCCTCATCACTCAGAACTCTCAACACACTACCTCAGCTAAACCCACTTCAATAATTCACCTTTCTTCAACCTAATCACATCTTCACACAATCTCTTTTCACCTCCACCATGTATCAAACTCTCTTCACCTCTTCTTTTACTTCTGTCCTTCGTCACCTCATATTACATTCCTATTAATCCCTCCCTTATTTCCCCTACCACTATCCAACACACTCTATACTCCCAAACCTTCTACTCTTTTACCATATCATCATCAATATTTCCACCTTCAACCCAGTCTTTCCTAAAATCAAAACTTCCCCCACCCTCCTATTCACCCCCAAATCAAAACTAAACACCACTACTTCAACCTTCCTTCAGTACTCCACTTATTCAGATCTACAATACTCTCAGCAGATGTCCACCCTAACCCTGGCCCCATCCTCAACAATACTTGTACCTACTGCTCTACTCAACTTACCTCCCACCAGTTCCCCCAAGCATCTAACCTTCCTCTCTCTTCACATTTGCAGCCTTTTAAACAAAATTAGTGAATTCCATGCACTAACAGACAAATACACTCCTGATATCATAGCTCTCTTGGAAACCTGGCTCAAACCTCACATCCTAGATAAAGAATTTCCACCCTCTGGCTACAACATCTTCCGACTTGACAGACCTAACAAGAAGTGGAGATGTCACCCTAATTTACTCCCAATATCTCAACCTCTATCCTTTAGACAACACACCCCCTCAGTTTCATCCAGCTGAACTCTTAACTGTGAACTGCAAATGAAATGATTTTAAATCACTAACTCCAGCAGCTACGTATATTACCCCTGGTGACAATATCTCAGTACTAGAACACATACTCTCCTGGTTCACACACAATGTAACTAACAAAACTATCCTGTTAGGAGAAGTCAACATCAACAGTTTATCTCTTAAAATTATTTATTTATTTATTTAACATTTGTTGACCAGGAAAGTCTGACTAGGACAGAACATATTTTCAGTGGAGGACTGGGGAGAAACTCTCCAGATGCAGGTCTTTGGAATGTGGGAGGAAACCAGACCACCTGGAGGAAACCCATGCGAATGCAGGGACTACATGCAGACTCCACACAGAAGGCACCCCAGCCAAGAATCGAAACAGAGAACCTTAAGAACCTCTTGATGTCAGGCGACAATGTTAACCACCCATCTAACTCCCCGAGGTACAGCATCAACCTTAACAGCTTCTCACAACTCGTCACCTTCCCTACTCACTTCAATAAATCCAACAACACCTGCCCCTTTATTGACTGGATATTCGTATCTAACCCAGTCCCATACCATCACCTTACATCTCTACCTGATTTCATTAGTGACCACTCTCCCATCCTCTTCCAAGGATTCACTCCACACCTACCAAGACCACAAAAATTAAAATACTGCCGTAGCCTACCAAATTTCAGCCCTGATTACTCCACATGGCACACTCACCTCTACACTCACCTCTATTAACTGGCCCTTCCTATTATATCTACCACTTAATGATGCAGTGCAAAAATTTAACAACATTTTCTTAAGCATACTAAGCTCTCTTGCTCCTCCTAGTAAATCCTTACTCTCTCCCTGGCTATCCCATTCTACACATGCTCTTATGCAAAAATAAAAAACGACTCTGCCTGGAAACTCTGGACTAAGACAAAATGACCTATACACTTTCAAACCTACAAAGAACTACGTAACCTCACCAACAAAAATTATTCTTGACAAGAAAAACTTTTATCTCAACCCCCCCCCCCCAAACAACCCATCGTAATAGCCCCCCAAAATTGTGGAACTCTATTAATCAAATCCTGCACCCTAAAAACCCTTCAGCACCAAATCCGTGTCCTAATAACACCCACACCAAACCCACTACCATATCCAACTCCCATTTCATTGACTCTATCAGTAAACTAATACAATCCCCAGCTCCCCAAACCTCACAGATTTCTTCACTCCATCTAAGTAGACCCCAAACTCCCACAATCACTTAGATCTCTCCTCTCCTGCAAACAACAATAATTCCTTTTCTTTGTAACCAGTCTCTACTAGCTATATAAAATACCATCTTCTCAAGCTCATGCCTTGCTCTCCTTCCGTGGCAACCTACCTCCTTTCTTCCTCAAACTAGCAGCTAACTCCTTAGCCTACCCCATCTCTATTCTTATAGACTGATCTATTAGTGAATCCACCGTTCCCTTGCTCTGGAAACAATTTTATACCATACCTCTCCATAAGGGTGCCAACTCCACAGAACTATCTAACTTCTGGCCTATAGCAGTACGGTTCCCACTCTCCAAAATACTCACACAATCTGTACATAGGCAACTCATAGGCTACTTACTCAAAAAAACAGCTAATTACAAACACACAACATGGATTTTGTACCTACCACAGCACTACTACTGCACTCATCTCCTTCATAAAATTAATCTCCCTTGCCAGAGACAATAACAAACTTACTTCATGTCTCTTTCTTGACCTATCTAAGGCGTTTAAAATCATCTCTCATCCTATGTTACTCTCCAAACTGCCTGACCTCATATTATCCAGTACCACTATTTCCTGGTTATCTAGCTATCTCACATGCCAGCAATCAGTTAAATGCTCCTCCTCAATGTCTCCCCTTTCTCCTCATCAAAACAGGTGTTCCTCAAAGGTCATTTCTCAGTCCCTTATTATTCAATATCTTCACTAGTTACTTACGTTCTTCCTGTCCTGACTCCTCTCTTATACAATACGCAGATGACCCTACAGTCATCTCTACCTCCCTGACCTTCATCCCTTCTCCCAGAACTCCTTTAACTCTATTGAACTATGGCTCTCCAATAACCAACTCATCCTAATTCTTAAAAAGACTCAGCTACTTATTTTCTTACCTAAATCTCTTACACATCTCAAACCTACATTCTCCATTACATCCCTAGACAACACTGTCATTAAGGCTGAAGCACACACCAAACTGCTCGGAGTCATCATAGATGACCAACTCAAATTTGACCACCATGTCCACCTTTGCATAAAAAAACACATCAAAAACTGGGGAGACTATACACAAATAACACATTTCTCACAAAAGACTCTCGACTTGCTCTTGCCCATGCCTTCCATCTTCCTAGTCTTCTCTACAGGTCACAAATACTAACTAACCTACAAGCCTTTCTCCTAAACAAACTAGAATCTACCTATAACAAAGTTGCAAGATTTGCTGCTAACCATTCCTCAAAGACACACCACTGCCAATCCCTCAATCTCTTACAATGGCTAAAGTTCCCTCACCAACTTATCTACTCCCAACTCCTTATGATCCATTCCATCTTAAACAGACCCTCTGCCTGTCCTTCTATCACCCCATTTATCCCACTCTATACCCCTTCCAGAACTCTCAGAAGTTCTGACCAACAACTGCTGGAAATTTAAAAACCGAAAAGGTTCACAGGCCAACATCTGTATAGCTACACAACTGCCCTAGTCTGGGACAAACTACCCTTGCACATCAGAAACATAGGTCATGCACAGGAACTCAAAAAAACATTAAAAACAACATCTGCTTCAGACTTGGAACTGTTATTGTAGTAAGTCTAACACAGACCACCCTCCCTAATACCATCTCTCTCTCTCTCCCCCAACCTATCTGCCCTCCACTATTGTTTTACTAGTATCTAATCTACCTTCCTTATTACTCTCGATAATGCTCTCAATATTCACGTAGCTACAAACTCTTACTACAATTCTCTAAACTTCTAAACCTAGATACAGCACTATGCTATCTCTCATCCTACCTGCCTTTTCAAAGCATAACGAACTACCTCCAACTTCTTCTCATAATTTTTATACATAACTTACTTGACTGTAACCTACTAAACCCAATTTGTACTCCTATTCCATATGCTTGTGAGCTTTTATGAATTTAATCTCACTGTATTTTTTCAGCATACTTGTGGGTAATTTCCCTTTTCTTAAAGCTCAGTTGTATTATATACCTAACCTGACACACTTTGTATATATTTTCTATGAACTATATGAATTGTAATTATGCATTTTGTTTCTTTGTGGAGCTTGTGAATTGTAGCTATACAATTGTATTTCTTCTGTGGAGCTTTTCTCCCAGGCCTCCACTGAAAATGGGCACTAATCCAGTTGGACTTTCCCCTTCAACAAATGTCAAATAAATAAATAAATAAATAGACTACTGTCTATGTGTGTCCCTAAGTCCCTGACTAGTGGCTCAACTCCAAGGGGTGTGTTGTCAATATGATAGTTACCAGGGGTGGATGACTTCCTGAAGGATACTATTATGCATTTGTTGGCATTTAGTTTTAGTCCATGGCTCTGACACCAGTTGTTTGTCTTTGTCAGCCCTTCCTGGAGAACAGTTGTCTCAGTGTGGGATTCAATGACATCCCCTAATTTGCAATCATCTGCAGATTTAGTCAGCCAGACACCACTAACATTGGCCTTTACTTCAGAGAAGTAAATGCCAAAAAGAAGTCGTGCAAAGAGCGATCCCTGAGGGACACCACTTGTGACTGGCCTCTTTGTTCATAGATTCATAGGTGTGTACTAGGCTAATGGCCCTGGAGCCTTTACAAGCCTAACCCATAGGATTACCCTGGCATCGTGCCACCCGACCTTAGTTCCCAAAGCCTCTGTTCAGTAGAGCCACTGGTGTTATCCCCAGGGTGAGTTTTCTATTTTCCATCCACTCATCAAGATTTCTCTTGAAGAGGGCCAGTGAGGTGCTCTGCTTGACATGTATGGGAAGTCTATTCTATAGTATGGGCAGTCTCTGGGTTATGAACCTGTCCTTTCAGCATGTTCTGTTGATTGTGGTAATGAGGTTGAGGTCTCTGGAGCGTGTGGTGCGGAGGGATTAGGATTTTTTTAGATGTAGCATTTCTAACAGAGCTGGGTCAGGCATGGCTTTGTAAGTAAAGCAGAGATTGCCTCTAAGTAGGTGATATGAGACAGAGAATAGTTGGAGTTTTTTGAGTCTGTCCATACAGGACAAGTGTATAAGGCCTAGGATCCTCTTTGTGGGGTACTTTTGCAGCCTCTCCAGTTGTTGCAGGTGTCTAGTGAGGTACATGCTAAATGGGGCATTGTACTCAATGACTGGCCTAATGAGGGAAGAGTAGAGGGTGCAATGACCTCTTTCTTCCTGGATGCAAACCCCTTAGTAATGAGATGTGCCACATAAAAGGACTTTCTGACCACAGTGGCAATGTGGTGGTCAAAAGAGAGGTTGCTGTGAACCTGTGTTTCCAGATCTCTTATAACACCTTCTGTGTTCAGTGGACTACCATGGATGTGGTAATTCATGAGAACTGGGTTTTCCCAAAGGGGATGACGACACATATTTTGGCATTGAGCTTAAGACCATGGTTCTGACACCAGTCGTTGGTCTCAGTGAGGCCTTTCTGTAGGATGTCAACATCACTTGGGGAGTTAATAATAGCTCCCTACTTGCAATCATCTGCAAAATTTGCCAGCCAGAGTCCCTTCATGTTGGCCTGGACTTCAGAGAAGTAGATACCAAACAGGAGAGGACCCAGGACTGAACCCTGTAGGACTCCCCAATTCTACCTTCCTGGGTCATGTCTGCGAGTCAGTTGGCCATCTACCAAGTGTCATATGGGTTTGTAACTAACTTCTGAAGTATACACTTTTTTCTCAAACTTATTAATAATTTTCCCATCCTTATTAGAAAGAGTAGTATTGGAATTAACTGTTTAGCAGCAGAGGGATCAAAGCTACAGCTGCTGGATCAGGTTTGGGAATAGTGTGTAAAAACTTAGACTGAGGAACGTTATACATCCCATCTGCCTTTTTAGGGGCAACTGGCTGACTATTAGGAAGACTGCAGGCAGAGACACACACATCCTCTAAAGCAGACAGAATTGGAGGAACAAATCCAGGTTCTGGAAATTCCTTCTATAACAACTCACAGAATTTTATGAGGGACTGAGAAAACTCAGTGCTCTCCCAACAAAAACACTCTCATTCTAGCAATAGTCTAAGAGAAACCCCACAAGGAGAACTCTCAGTCTGAATCAGAAATTTGAGGAGAAAACTTTGCATATATATCTCTCTCTCTCTCTCCATCTTTCTGTTCAGATTCAGAATCATGAATCTTTTCAGGAAAAGAGGTATTCCTCTTTCTTTTACCAGAAACTACTTTACAAGAAGGATCAATACCCTGAATTAAACTCTGAAAAAGACCCAGTAAACTACTCCTCTCTAAGGAAATTTGAGAAGGAGTAGATACATACTTAGTCTTCTGTTTCTGACAGGGAAAATGAGGCCAACAGTGTTACTAATACCAACAGTAGCTTTTCCAGGGATAGCACAACATTCTGACACAAAAGGGAAGCCTTCCCTTTTCCTTCTCCCAGGATTGACAAGAGTGGCTCTTCCTTTCACACTAAGGGGACCCCAACAGCTGTAGCGGATGTAGCTAATCACGGTCCATAGTGGCTGTAAGTGCTACACCAGAGGGATATCGGGTAAAATATGGGTCATCTGAGGTGCAGCAAATGGCCACAGCAGAGTTACCCACCTGTGGCTGAACCAAAGTGCTAGCCTGCTTTTCTTTTTGTGGCTGGAAGAAGGAATTACCATGGGACTGACAGTCAGTTCCATGATCAAGCCGAAAATGGTGCCTGTTTCCTGGGGAAGCCAAGCAACAATTACCGACAAACACCACCAGTCCACAAAAGTTACTTTTTTGACTGAAAAAAAACAGTAAAAAAGACTCTGAAACACTATGCCACCCCCACAAAAGAAAAATAAAAACAGTTTTCCACAGAAAAAAAAATTGCCAGTTACTTTACACTATTTTTAAACTGACAGGAAGAAAGAATGCTCCATTTAAAAGTATGTTATAGTCTCAATACAGTCCATTAAAAGAAAACTCTCCTAACTTTACAATAACTTTCCTGAAGAAGAAAGTAATAAAACATCAACAAATTGATAAAAATGGAAGTTTTTCCCAAAGGGGGACTTATCTGCCCAGCAAAGGAAAGCACAAACTGACTGTTGATCCTTGAAAGCCTCAGAAGAATGTACTTTTCAGTGGCAGTAAAGCTCTGAAGGCTTTGCATGGAAGGTAGCCTGAAGCATTTTGGAAGCTGGCTAGCTGTTATCTTCTTGGCAGGCTATAACCCATATAGCTAAGGCTACTGCAGCAGTGATCAATATGATGAACATCCACTGTTGCCTGGGCCAAAAGGGAGTCACCACAGTGCTCTTTGGAGAGTCCTTCTAAATCTTCCGAATGAACCTGGATATCAGTGGAAAGAGTGTAAAAGCATTTCTGTCCAAGGAAAAGAGACTGTATCTGTTTTACAGGCTTTCTTGTATGGTCCTGGAGCAGAATGTTTGACAACTGATTGTTGTAATTGGAAGCTATAGATCTAAATGAGTTTTTTTTCCCACAGCTGGATCAATTTATGGACCCCCCCACATGCACACCCACCATGTGCATTATCAATTTGTGAGGCTCTGTCCTGGTCCTGCTCAACTTGTCTGCCACAAAAGGTTTGCTCTGACTGGATGTAATATTCCTATGGAGTGAGAATGTGCTGAAAAGCAATATCCAAGGCTACCACAGCTAGTATGTGCAGAAGATAAGTTCTGGATCTCCCCTTCTTGTTTATGTACCACATTACTGTGGTGCTTTATGTAATCATTTGTAATGGTCCTGGGACCCAATGATGACTGACAGAGTTGAGAGCATTTATTACTGCTAACATCTCATGTTTTGGTCTGTGTTTTTTGTCCTACAGAACCTGCACTTTTACTACCATAGACACTGCTCCTCAAAGAAAGTGTAAGGTGTCTGTAATTACTTACTGTGCTGGAGCTGGAAAGGAAAATGAGAGACCTGGATTCAGACAAACTGGTTTCTCCATCTCAGAAGTTTCTTTTTTACAAATCCCAAAATAGGATTGTAAGGGGATGTCAATGTTGGGACCATACCGATTTTAGGTACCACTATATTTTTATCAAGTGGAATCTGGCTAAAGGAATCATGAGGATCATGGATACCATGAATCCTAATTCCCAGAGAAATTCTCTTGCCAAGGTCTTGGTTTGAATGGAAAAACTCAGGAATAGATCTAGAATTAGAAGCATCTTTTTCTTATTGAAGGAAAGCTCTTTGAACCAAAGTACCTAGGAGACACCCCAGGAAAACAATCCCATGAGAAGAAGTCAAGTAAGATTTTTGGATGTTGTCCTGAAATCCAAGTCTGCGCAGGCAATCTCTCACCCGGGACGGAGATTCCTGACACGTTGAAAAAGACTTCAAAGATAAGCAAGTCATCTAAATAAGGCAAGATGTGAATATCTTGCAGTCTGCAATAAGCTATCACTGGAGCTAGACACTTTGTGACTACCCTTGTAGTGGTAGATAACCCAAAGAGTAAAGCAGAAACTGAAAATGTAATCAAAATCTGGTTCTATGTGAATGTAATGAAGAGCATTTTTCATGTAGGATTGCTAAAGAACTTAAATGGAGAGTGGGAGGTAACAGGTTATGAGGGAATAGCATTTTAATCTTTGGAACATTTGCAGACTAGTTTAGAAAGGAAAAGATACAACTGGTCTCCATAAGGCTCCTTTCTTTTGTACCAGAAACATTTTTGAATAAAAACCTTCTCCCTTCCAAGAAGGAAGAACAGCTTCTGTCACCACCTAAGTTAGCAGATGCTGACTGACAGGAGGGAAAAAAGTTTGATCTGGTGGATGAAAAGGAATCCCCTGAAAATGAGGTTGAGAGGCCCACTACTATCTGTACCCCTGACAAATCACTTGTCTGAGATTACCTGCTGCCAAAGAGAGGTCCAACTTTTTGTGAAAAAATTTAGACTTGTTAGATTCTCCTTGTTTCCTGGGAATTCCTCCTTTCTTTTTGAGCCCCCCCCCCCCCATTGCTTTTTAAATATCTGCTTATCAGCAGCTTGGTGTGTCTCCTTATTTCCTTTTTGTAAAATATTTCAAAGCTACCTGTAAAATTACTGAATCAATGTTTTTCTCTTATCCCACTTTTTAAGGACATCAGATGGTCCAAATACAATACTCTATTTAATGAATAATTCACAATGTCAGCTTCCATGTCCCCAAGAAGGTTTTGTATATGTAAATAATCAAACATTCTTATAACATTTCCAGTGGCAGCATCTCTAGACATGATATCAGCTGAGTCATAAGCACACTTCAAAGGACGTCAGATAAAGGCTTAAAATTTAAAAAGGGTACCACTTTCAATTCTGCATGGACTCCTATCCTTAATGTATTTGAACAAACCAAACTTGTACTGAAGATTTTAGAAGAATACGGAATAATAAACCAACAAAAAAATATTTGAATCTAGACAAAGCAGAAAAAATACATTTCAATTTGTCTGATATTATCTGCTGCCAAACAGAGATATGGAGGTCCAGATTTTTGGGAAGAAATTAGCCATTTAGACTTCCTAGACTCTCCTTTTTTCTTAGGAATTCCTCCTTTCTTTTTTGAGGAACCCCCCCACCCGCCATTGCTTTTTAAATATCTGCTTATCAGCAGCTTGCTGGGTCTGCTTATTTTGCTTTTTGTAAAATGTTGTAGAGTTACCTGTAAAACACACAACAAATTGGAAAGGAAGACTGAAAAATCTGAGAAAATCCCTGAATCAACGTTCCCCTCTCATCACATTTTTTAAGGACATCAGATGGTCCAAATATAACCTTTCAAAGTACAAAGCTGATAGTTCAAAATATCAGCTTCTATATTCCTGGGAAGGTTTTGTACATGCAAATAATCAAACATTCGCATAACATTTCCAGTAGCAGCAACTCTGGAAGTGGCATCATCTGAGACATAGGGACACTTCAAAGAATGTCAGATAAAGGATTAAAATTTAAAAAGGGCACCACTTTCAATCCTGTATGGACTCCTACCCTTAATGTATTTGAGCAAACTTGTATATAAGATTTTAGAAGACTAAGGAATAGTAAACCAACAAAGAAATATTTTAATATGAACAAAGCAGAAACAATTACACTTCAACAGTTGAGTGAAAAGAAAAAAATGTTAGATATATGAAAGTGGATAAAGGGGTTGGCATGATCAGTATGGATTCCAGTATGTACAAGCAGAAAATGCTGTAAATTTTAACAGACACTGATAGTTACACCCTAATAATTAAGAGAGAACTGAATTTAGGATATCAGCAAATTAATTTGCAGTTATTACAGCTTTTACATTTAGAAGACATTAGTACAGATTTGTTTATTTTTTTCACAGTTAAATATCCTAAGGCAGGAGACTTCTTTGGAGTCCCCAAAATACATAAAAACAACAGAAATCCTCCATCCAGACATACTGTCACTTCTAAAGGAAGTAAGACAGAGTACATATGTATTTATTTGGCTGACGTTTTTAAAAATGAAGCAAGGGCAGTTCTTTCTGCCTTATATTAGGGTTAGTTAGCATTTTCTGAACTTAAAGATTTTAAATTTGAAGTCAGTTATTCCTTAAGAACAATAGATGTAGTTGCTGTGCATAGCTCTATTCCTAAAGGTAAAGAGGTAGAATTAATGAGGAAATATTTATTCAAGAATAAAGACCTGATTACTTTAAACATTGAAACACTTTGCACCTTAACTGAGATAGTTTTAGAAAATAATTATCTTTTGTTTAAAGATAATATATTTATATAAATTGAAAGGGTGGCAGCTATGGCATCCAACATGGCACCCATTTATGCTACTTTGGTAATGGCAGAATGGGAAGGCGAAGTAGTGGAAAATTGTAGATATATTGAAAATATAGTGTCTTATAAACATTGTACAGATGATATCTATTAATATGGCAAAGTGGAGAAAAAGTGTTAAATGAATGTGTGGAATTTTTACATAAAACAACTGAATTCTTAAAATGTATTTCTGTTTGGTCACATAGTGGGCTTTTGAAATTGAAGTAAGTTACATGAAGTTAGACTCAAGTATTTATGGGAAGTCTGAATTTATGAATTTGTACCTTTGCAACAGCAGTGTATATCCAGTAGCACTAAAGAGGGGCATATTAAAAGGGAAAGCTATGAGATTATCAAGACTAACAAGTAAAGAAGAATTGGAGAATATATTGTTAAATTACAGGAGATGCTTGGAGAGAGAGGTTATGATATTAAAAATATTTAAGAATGGTACTGGGATTCTACACACACACACACACACACACACACACACACACACACACACACACACACACACACACACACACACACACTTCTAACCCTATTTTGAGCATAATGAGGAGAGTAAAAACAGAGATGATAAGCAAGATTATAGCTTAGCTCGCCCTGTAAGATATAGTATTTATTTTAAGAATGTGAAGACATTATAACTGATAAATATATATTTATATAACTGAGACTTATAAATGAGAAATGGAAAATTATTAAGGAGGATATAGAACTGGGAAATGTGATAGGTGATGCCCTAGTGTTTTCAGATGAAAACAGCTGTGATACAAAGGGAATTTTGGAAAAAGGAGGGTGTTAAATATATGGAAAGGATTTTGGAACTTTTAGTTGCAAAAATGTAAAAAATATATGCCTATTAATAATTGTAAAAATATTTTTCCAGGGTTAAACAGCACCTTTTGTCCAGAAGGGAAGTTTGATTGTAATTATGAGAAGGTAGTTTGTTTAGTTTCCTGTTACACTTGCAGTGCTTATTATGTGAGATAAACTGTTACAAAATTGTCTACTAGAATTGAGGAGCATCTTAATGCTAATAAAAATAAACTGACTAACAATGCTTTAAGTAAACATTCTATGGTTTGAAGTGAATTTAAGAAGTTATATTTTTGTGGAAGAAACACTGCATGGAGATGATATAGATGCTCTATTGGAGTCTAAAGAAGTATAATGGCAGATTAAATTGAATGCAAACATTCCACCTGGTTTAAATAAAAGTATTAATATTAAGTGTCTTTAAAACTGAAACTGAATTAATTGCTTATTGAGAATTGGGGATGTGTTTAAATGTATACTAAAATGGATTGTAATGTTTGTTAATTTTTTTCTGAAGAAGTCTATGATTAAACAAGTTTTTAGAGAGCCTAGTATCTATTGTAGTGTTTTGGTTTTGGTTTTAATATTTAACACATGGTTTAGAAAGTACTGTTGCATAAGTTCCACTTACCTGTAACAGTAGATGTTCTTAGAACAGACTGCCTTACTGGTTTATGGGTAATAGTGCACTGCTACACTCCCTCTGGGCTTTTTGTCAAAGCTCAGAACTCTTCTCACTACCTGTCCATAAGTGAGAAGGACTGATCACCTGGCAGGACCAGGACAGCCTTTCACACTCACAGATAGGACTCTTTCAGTTTTCTAGGATCCAACAGGAAGAGCAGATGAGAACAAAAGCATTGCAAATACTCACTGTTCCACACCAAATGCCACACACGCACACGTGTGCACAGACACACACACACACACACACACACACACACACACACACACACACACACACACACACACACACACAAAACAACAACAAACAAAACCATAGCAGCAACTTTAACAACCAAACAAATGGTGATGGTGGGAGAGTACTGCCAATAAGGCAGTATGTTCTACAAATATCTACTGTTACAGCTAAGTGGAACTTATACAACTGTACTATGTTCAACAAACACTGCCTTACTGGCATATGAATAGATTCCCAAGTATAAGGCTCCAGGAGCCCTGGGAGAATGGTCCTCGCAAAGCCTGCTCTGGATTTAGAAAATACATCCAGCTTGTAGTACTTCATAAAGGTATGGCCAGAGAATATGTTGATGCCTCTAAAATACTTCTAGAGTCCACTCTTTTCCAATATGGCTATAAAGAAGAAAAGGTCCTGGTGGAATGCACCTTTACCTTGCTTGGATTTGCCTTGCCATGGTGGATGTAACAAAAAATAATACCAGTGAACAGCCAACATGTAATGGTTTGCTCAGACACAGGCTTTCTTTGCCCTTGAGAAGGAAATAAAAAAAAACTTTTGGTTTTCCAAAAGGGTTTTGTTCTGCTAAGATAGTACCTCAGCTACTAATGCACATCCAAGGTATGAAGCATCTTCTCTCCCTTTTTCATAGATTCTGGAAAGAAAACAGGGAGGTTTACAGCCTGAATGAGAGTGAATTCTATGACCACTTTAAGCACGAAAGAAGGGTTAGTGTGTAACTCAACCTTATTATGGTGGAAAATCAGGTAAGGTTGTCCCAGTATGAGAGCTTGCACCTTGCAGATGTCAGAGCAATAAGCAAAACAGTTTTCCACATTGTGAACTTGAGATCAGCTTACACTGACAGTTTGTAAGGTGGCAAGGTCAAGTTATCAAGAACACAGTTGAGATCCCATGAAGGAGGAATTTGCTTGGGGGGTCTCATATACAAAACTCCTTTCAGGAACTGTTTTACAAAAAGAGAATAAGAAAGATGGGGATCCAAATGCAGACAGCGATGAATGTTAGATGTACCTTAATGCACACATATGATAAGGCTTCCTGAAGTAGGTCACAAAAATATTTCAAGACCAGAGGTAAATTAACCTCAGTGGACCCTCTGTTTCCATTTAAGCACCACATGGAAAACCTCATCCATTTATAATCATAAGATTTTCTAGTAGCAGGTTTTCTGGCCTCCTGTAACACCTAGTGCACATCCTAATGAAACAAGTGCCTAAATGGAGTCAAGATCGAATCATCCAGGTAGTCAGCTGAAGTTTCTTCAAACTAGGCTGTACCAGTCAGCCCTGAGACTGTGTGAGCAGATCCAGAGCTTCTGGTGTCATTCTAAGGGGATCCAGCATCTGTCTCCTTGGGATGACATGGTCGACAGACCACGATGCTTTACCAGAGATGGCCTGCACCTATCACCCCTGGGATTCCGGGTACTGGCTAAGGCTCTTGCCGACCCTATAGTGCCTTTTTTAGGCAAGGTTCAAATGACAAATTCACCACCATAACAGGAACAGGCAAGCAAAAACTGAGGGTAATGCTACTCAATGCTAGAAGTCTAAATCTCAAAATGCACTCACTCGAGGCACTCCTTAAAATAGAGAACATCGATATCTGTGCAGTGACTAAGACCTGGTTCAAGGCTCCAGAGAGCACCCCTGCACTACCAGGCTATAACTCATACCACACTTTTTGACCATGTAACCTGGACCAGAACACCAAAGGCGGAGGTGTGTTCATATTCATTAAGGATATCCACACCTCCAGGCTAGTTGCTCAGCATAATGCATCCGAGGTTATCCAAGTGCAACTAACTCTGGGCAAAACTGCAATCCAAATTGCAATCCCCCACAAGCCCCAGGATTCCCACTCCTCTTTTCTTGATGTACCAGAAAATATTAGGGTTCAGCCAAACACCCTAATACCCCACCATTAACTGGGAAAACTACTCGTGTACCAACTCCTTCACACAACGCTTTCTGGAATTCATAAACTCCAATGCCCCGCATCAACTTATCCACACCCCCATCAGGGGCAACAATATCCCAGACCAAGTCATTACCAACATGAGTGACCGGTGTTCCACACCTGAAGTCAAATTCTCATTGGTCCAATCCGACCATAAGCTAATCACCCTTGATATCCACATCCCGCCCTCACCTCCCATTAAGGAAACCATGGTAAAAAATTTCTCCAAAGCCAACTTCATGCTTCTTAAGACAGAAGTGGTGAACTTCATGACACCCATGCAGATGGACAATGCAGTTATGACTGCTGAATCCTACACAAATGCACTCTATAAGCAGTTACACGAGTGCATGGATCATGATATCCCAAATGCTATCCTCCAAAAAAAGGAAGCCAATCTGGTGTTCCCCTGCCATCAACAAATTGTACAACAGAAGGAAGAAATTGTTGCAAAAGAGAGTAAAATCCCATGAGTGGAGGAGCTCCCTGGTCAGCCTCAGTAAGAAGCTGAGATCCCTTATAAGATCCTCCAAAGCTAGCTACGAAAACAAAATCGCCACTGATTCTAAGGACAACCACAAAGCATTATATAGCTATGTCAAGAATCTCAATGGCAACACCCAGATCTGCTCTGAGTTACAGCACAACGGCACGAAAATTATAGAACCAACTGATATTGCCAACATCCTGGCAGATAGGTTCAGTGCTAACTTTACCCCACCTCCTAAAGGGCCCATATCTATACAGGAAGAATGCAGAGTCCCTGTAATCACAACTAAGCAGGTAAAAGCTGCACTCTCTAAAGCCAAAAACACAGCATCCATGGGACCAGACAATATCCCAGGCTGCATTTTACATGAACTTCAGAATGAACTGGCTCCCCACCTAAGCACCATGTTCAATCATAGATTCACATCAGGCTTTGTGCCCACTGAATGGCATACAGCAACAGTTATCCCACTCCACAAAGGGGGAGCCATCACTGATCCCAGGAACTATTGCCCTATTAGCCTGACGAGCCTGGTCTGCAAGGCCATGGAACATATCATCATGGAACTCATAAACAAAAACATTGGTAACCTTCAAACTCTGGATCCCACCCAGTTCGGGTTTGTGAAAGGCAAATCATGCCTCCCGAACCTGATCAACTTCTCTGAGGCAGTCACCAAAGCCGTAGATGAGGGTAAGGTGGTTCACACAGCCTATCTTGACCTCGCCAAGGCTTTCAACACCATCCCCCATTCTGGAATTATAGATAAACTCACTATACTAGGTATAAATCCCTACATCACAAGATGGGTTGCCAACTGTCTCACTGACAGAACCCACACTGTAAAAGTTGCACACTCCAAATCTGACCTCGAACCAGTGACAAGTGGAGTACCACAGGTTTCAGTCCTGGGACCTCTCCTGTTTGGTATCTACTTCTCTGAAGTACAGGCTAACACAGAAGGCCTCTGACTAAAGAAGTTAACAGATGACTGCAAACTAGGAGCCATAGTCGAGCCCCTAAATGATGTGGAAATCCTACAGAAGGGCCTCGCTGAGACAGATGCCTGGTGTCGGAGCCATGGCCTCAAGATCAATGCCAAAAAGTGCATTGTCATCCCCTTTGGTAAAAACTCTGTACCCATGAACTACTACATAGACAGCAGTCTACTTAACATCCAATGTGTGATGAGACCTTGGGACCCAGGTGGACAGTAGTCTGTCCTTTGATAGTCACATTGCCACAGTAGTCAGGAAGTCCTTCAACGTGGCACACCTCATCATAAAAGGGTTCTCATTCAGGATAAAAGAGGTCATTGTTCCCCTCTACTCGACACTCATTAGACCCATTATAGAGTACAACGCCCCTTTTGGAATGTACCTCGCAAAACATCTGCAGCAGCTGGAAAGGCCACAGAAGTACCTCACAAAGAGGATTACTGGCCTCAAACAGATGCCCTACACTGACCATCTCAAAAAACTCCAGCTTTACTCCATAGCATATCGCCTACTCCGAGGTGATCTCTGCCTAACATATAAAGCTATGTCAAACTCAAAGCTGTTGGACATGCTACACCTAAAGAAATCCCAATCCCAGGTGGACAGTAGTCTGTCCTTTGATAGTCACACTGCCACAGTAGTCAGAAAGTCCTTCTACGTGGCACACCTCATCATAAAAGGGTTCTCACCCAGGATAGAAGAGGTCATTGTTCCCCTCTACTCAACACTCATTAGACCCATTATAGAGTACAACGCCCCTTTTGGAATGTACCTCGCAAGACATCTGCAGCAGCTGGACAGGCCACAGAAGTACCTCACAAAGAGGATTACTGGCCTCAAACAGATGCCCTACACTGACCATCTCAAAAAACTCCAGCTTTACTCCATAGCATATCGCCTACTCTGAGGTGATCTCTGCCTAACATATAAAGCTATGTCAAACTCAGAGCTGTTGGACATGCTACACCTAAAGAAATCCCACTCCCTCCGAGCTACATGCTCGAGGGACCAAAACCTTGTCACCACAATAAACAGGACATGCTGGAGGGATAGATTCCTGTCCCAGACACTTCCCATACTCTGGAACAGGCTACCCATCTATGTCAAGCAAAGTTCTTCATTAGCACTCTTCAAGAAAAATCTTGATGAGTGGATGGGAAATAGGAAACACACCCCGGGGATCATTTCTGTGTCTCTGCTTGACAGTGGCACAGGAAAATAACTTTCTTGGGTGATGTAAGCCAGGGAACCTTGTTGGCTAGGCTTACGTAGGCCCTCGGGCCAATAGCCTAGTACCTACCTATGAACCAGAGTAAGAGCAATCTGTGGTAATTGCCCTTAGCCAATACCATTAATTGGGAGAGCCAAGACTGCCTCAGCCAATATGGGGTCAGAACAATGATCTTTGGCATTCCTTTCTTAACCTTCGGAAGTACTTTGTGAATCAATGGGAAGGATAGAAATGCATGCATTAACATTCCTATCTAAGGGAATGAGAATGCAGCTGTCTTCCAAGCATGGCTACAAGGATGTCTGGAGCAGAAATTCTACAACTGTCGGTTTTGAAAGAAGGTGAACAGATCTGTTTGAGGTTTTCCCCACATCTGGACTAGATCCAAAAACACCACTGCCTTGAGATGTCACTTGTGCAGGTCTGCCTAGGATCTACTTAGTCTTTCTGCCACAGTGTTCTACTCTGATGAGATGTAGAGTCACAGAATGATGTAAAGCCAGCTCTAAGGTCATCAATGCCAACAAGCACAAAGATGTTGGTTGAGGTACCACATAAATGTGGTGTTGTCCGTAACCACCAGAAGAGGACCCGGACTCCATAGGTGCTGAAGGACTGTTAAGGCATGAATCATCTCAAACATCTTCTTGATAATGATGTGTTTCCATATATCCCTGGGCTACCAACTGGCTTGCACTTGCATCCCTATTAACACAGCTCCCCAAGAGAAATCAGATGAATCCATCTGGACAGACTGTACTGGCACCTGAGAGGAGAAAGCAGGTCCTAGGCTGATGATCAACTGATCTCTCCACCACTGTAACTCTTGTCTACTGAAAGGCAGCACTGGCAACTGGAATTCCAGGGAATGAAGGTGCTCAGTCCAACAATTTTGGACACACCACTGAATTCGTCTCATATGAAGATGGGCCAGTGGTATCAGGAGTACCATTCTCTTGCTGAGGCAACATTCCTCTTGTAGAATTCCAGAAACACCATCTGGTAAGACAGAATCTTGTCTTTTGGAAGATAGGTCATTCTCTTATGTCAGTCAGTTAAGCACCCCAGAAAAACTAGTCTTTGTGAGGTTGTCAGACAAGATTTCCACAGGTTCAACTTGAACCATAGTTGGGACAGTAAGACTGAGACTTTCTCTAGTGATTCCAAACACTTGGATGCAGACTCTGCACAGATCAGCAAATCATACAAGTAAGGAAAATGTAGATGCTTAGAGTCCAACAGTGGGCCACTACTGGGGAAAAGCATTTGGTAAACACTCAAAGTGTAGTGGACAGCCCAAAGGGCAATACAGAACACTGATAGTGTGAAAAAGACACAACAAATCTCAGAAATCTCCTGAAGTGATAAGCAATGGGAATATGATATGCATCCTTCAAGTCCAGGGGCAGCATGAAGCAGTGATCCAGCAACAGGGGAAGCACCATCTGCAGGGTGAGCATCTTGAACTTGGGGACCTTGACAAATGCATTCAGACAGGATAGGTCAAACACCAGTCTCCATGCCAGCTCTTTTTTGGGAACCAGGAAAATTCTAAAGAAGGGACAGGTTCTATGACCCCTGAGTCCAGTATTTGCTGGAAAGTAGGAGGGAATACCAAAGTCTTGTCTGATGGGTGTGAGTTAATTCCTTGGAATGCAGTCAAGTTTTCCTTCTACTGCCATCTGTAACTCTTGCCAAGAATGGTCAGCACCCATTTTTCAGAAATCACTGATAGCCACACTGCCTTGTTGAAGGCTAACTTTAGAGATGTGGCACCCAGAGGGGAGCTTGAGAAAGACAAATGATGCACTTCAGCATAGTCATAAGTTGAAGACAGATTATCCCTTTTGGGAAAGGAACTCATCTTGTTAGGCTTGACAGGGTTCTTGTCCTGCAGTTTCCTTTTATTGCCTTGGTTTTTGTTTGGCTGGGACATCTATTAGGAAGGTCACTGAAAATTATCCTGCTTAGAAGAGGGAAATTTGGGAATATGTAACATTTTCAATAATCCTTGATTGAGTTTACCTCTGTCATCCCAGTGTTTAAGGGTATGATTAACTTCTGTAGCAAATACAGAATCAGACTGAATTGGACCACTGACAATCTCATTTTTAAACTCATCAGAAAAGTTCTGGAGGTGCAACCAAGCATACCTCTTGTTCACCACTGACAACACTGGATTTCTAGCAATCTTGCTTTCAAGGCACTTTTTACAGTACATTTTGACACCTGGGAAACATTGGCAACAATAGCTTTGACATGATACAGTAAACTTGTCTAAGCTACACATATAGCTCAACACAAACTTCCACATGAAACACTGACAATTAAATACTTTAAAACCCACAATGCTGGACTGAGCCAGCTTCTTTCCCTGAGATTTTAGGCATTTGCCTAGTTTATCTGAAGGAACAGGACTGGAAAAAGACAATGTCCTTTTATGTGAAGACATCACTGGGTACACTGAAGCAGTCTACAGACAAGGGGACTAGGAGGCCAGGCATGACTGAGCATACCCTGTACTTCTTAAACATTTTTTTAATGAGCAGAGGAAAATTACAAGCTTTCTAAAAAACATCCTTCAACACTGGGACAAATGGAGGAAATGTCTCCATGTCCAGATCCTCTTCCTCCAAAAGATCATAAACCCTGCTGATCTCTCTGGGGCAGCCCATGATTGCTCCCAGTTGAATACATCCCTAAATCTAGCCAGCATATGAGTAATATTTTTGGGTTCCTAAACCTGTTTGTCATCAGAGGAAATCAACTGATTCAACTCTGACTGGTCCGAAACCTCAGATACCAAATCCTCTTCAAAACCAGGATCCTTAGATAAGTGACCAAAGGTGAAAGTACCAGAATTACTCATAACCCATTTATGCACCCCATAATCAACAGCCTAAACAATGGCTATTGCCATAGCCACCATCTCCAGTTGAAAAACAGTCACAGACTGTTGCCCTGCGTCTTCTGTCTCTTCTTAGCATGCACTACTCCAGTGGAAAAATCCTTGGGGGATTATCAACATTGTGTTTATCAACACTGGTAACAGATTTTGCACTTCTGACTTCCCCTGTACCTAAAAGGCTTGGTTCTCCCATACCTGAAGCAGGCATAACAGAAAGTGAGTTGTCTGATATCCTGCACAAGGCTGAGGCTACTGTGGAGTCACAACCCATATGTTGAGGCATATTCTTTATTTATTTTTACAGTTTTATGTGCACAAGGGGTAAATGTTGGGGGGGGGGGGGGTAGGCATGGTCTCTGAGTCCAACAAGTCAGGGGACAAAAAATAGCCAGGCTGATAACAAATACTGGTTGCATGGACAACCCAGTACAAAATGGACAAATCCTACTATTCTCCCTCTAAATGGCAATTCGAAGTCTATTTCTACAGGTATAATATAAAAAAAGACAGCAAATTCAGTAGTCTAGCACAAAGCATAAAATGCATGTCACAAAGACTCCTCAATTTTAATAAATAAAGGCTATTTTCTGCCCCACATGAACAGAAACAACCTAAAGTAGTGTTACACAAGGCATTACATATAAATCTAAGAAAAATTCCTGTCAGAAAAGTTTAACAAAACTGGGGCAAAAATCAAGATTTAAACAAAGAAATGTTTAAAATGCTGTGGAATTACTTAATTATCTGAAATAACCATACCCCCAAAGAAATAAATGTAAAAACAGCAAGTTTTTTTCTGTTAAAATTTTCAGAAGAAGATTTTAAGCAATGGCAATAGCTGTGAACTACTCACAGTTCTGGAAGCACAAGGCAATAACAGAAAATGCACTAAAATGGCCTTAGTACAGAAACTCAGTTAAACATTTACCATTGGCCATGAAACACATTAAAAGGGTTAAACACCCCACAGAAACTCAGAATTAGCTTAAAATAAACAGTATAATTGCTGTATGGAAAAAAAATAAAACTCAAATTACATACAATTTTCCAATAAGAAAAAAACAAGCCAATCTGCAGAGAACACATTTTAAGCACAAATAGAAAAAAGGTAGAGGGGAGGATAAAAACCTAAAAGGATTTCTTATCTAAGCTCAGTAGCTGAATTAAACCAGATGAGAACAGTAGACTTCCAAGAGATCTTTTTCATACTTTCTCACACTAGAAAACTGAAGGGTCCTGTCTGTTGGTGACTGGTCCTTCATACCCACAGACAGACAGTGAGAGGAGCTCTTAGTTTTGATAGACTGCCAGAAAGAAGGTAGCTGGCTACTGCTACCCATATGCCAGTAAGGCAGTGTGCTTGCTGAACATCCAAGGAACTTTTAGGTTATTCCATGGTGATGCTGAAAAAAAATGCCTGCATCCCAGGGAAGCCTGCATCAGTAATCAGTGAAAAAGGCAATTATTACAAGAGTAAAATGTTCCACCAAAAGACACAATGAAAAGTACTTTAAACATTTAACCCAGCCCCAAATGTAATTTAACACAACTTTTAGACAGGAAAAAATAGTTTTAACTTAGTTTTAACAACTTTTCCCTCCAAAGTTAAATGTAATGTTCCTAGTAAAAAATGACTAAGTCACTTGACAGTCAATAAAAACATCTTTTCCTACCTTAAAAGTAATACTTTTACAAGCAAAGTTACCTTTCTGTGAAAAATAAGATGTGTAAGTATTTTTCTCCTGAATGTAACTTATCTGCCAGGAATGGAGATGTGTTAGCTGACCATCAGTCCTTGAAACCCAAAGGAGGAGCTCTGTTTGGTGGCAGGAAAACTCTGAAGGGCTTGGGGCCCAAACTACTCTTTCTTCAGTGCTGTTTTGAACTGGTTAATGGTTTGGGTGTGTGGAAGGTGACCTTAAGCTTTGGAAGCTGGCTGCCTGCTGTAGCAGGATACAATGGAGAGATGAGGGGTCTGAATGGAGAGATGATAAATCAACAAGTAAAGGAGAGTAGTATTGCTGGAAGTGAATTCATCCTCAAGTCTTGGTGAGGACCTTCAAGAGGTGGACCCTGATTTTTACAAAATCTCTCCAAGACAACACTGACATATAGACTGTATTTTATACAGAATATATCATGGACAGAAGTAGGTTAAAAAAAAAGATAGCTGTGTGCACAAGACCCAGAATAAAAAAAGTGCCCAATCCTGGTAAGCGCACTGGTGGAAGGACTGGAAAAAAATGACTGTAGAATCCTCAAGACACGGAAACATTCCTAAAAATGGGGATAGGTCAAGCCTAGGGGGAGGATGGCCCCCCTTGTTGTAGAAGGAAGTTGGAGTGCACAAAAATCACAAAAACGGATAGGCCAAAAAACAGCCATACTAAAGACAGAGTGGACTGTTGAGGATAAGAAAAAGATTAAGTACTGTTAGCATTATGCAAGAAGCCCAGAATTTCCAGAAAGAAGATATACGAAAAGATTAAGAGAGAAATTAGAGGAAAGAAAAATACTTCCACAAGAAAAACTGTCAGATGCTTCAAATGCAAATTTGTGTTCATTAATACAACAGATCCATGAAAAACACTATATAGATCAAGAAACCCGGGGCTGTTTGGAAAAAGAAGCAACTGAGAAAGAGCGAAATGTACAGACTTTTGAAAGGTATAAAAAAGAAAAATGGACATGGGGAAGAAACAGAGATCTGATATGGTGCAACATTTATGCAAATGAGAAAACCAAATTAATCAACACAAAAAAGGCAGCCCCAAAGATATTTAAAGATAAACACATGCAAAGGCATCCAGATATGGAAAATTTCACAATAAAAAATAAGATCACAAACAGGGAACATAGAACAGAAGATTAGTTAAGTACAAGTTAAAAAAAAATAGAAGATGAAGTTATGGAATACTTGTAAAGTGAGGAATTTAGTGTAGAAAGTCTAACACAGGTTATATCACAGCATGATGGAACAACGAGTCCCCAAAGTAAGGAGGAACAGGTGGCATCTGAAAAGGAAATATGGACATGGAAAGAAAAAGAGATTTAATATGGTGCAATATTTATGCAAAGGAGAAAGCAAAACTAATCAATGCAAAAAGAGCAGCACCAAAAATATTTGAAGAGAAATACAGGCAAAGGCATCTGGACATTGAAAATTTTGCAATACAAAAAAATAAAAAAGGTAGAAAAGAGGATTAGTAATAGAGAGGTTAAAGAAATAGAAAAAAGAAGTTATGTACTCACTATAACGTTCCATCTGAGTAGGTACTTCATTTGTCTGCAACCTGTGGGTATCGGATCCGATCTTGGATCCGAGCCGGCAGCTTTCCAAGCTACAAGATCCAAGCTCCTAGCCCCTCCCCCTATCCATAATCCCCTGCTATGTGCTACATTACCTCAGATCGAATTTTTTGCCTCTTACACAACTCCTACCTTCGATAGAGGAAGCAACACCAGATAAACTGTCCTAAGGCAAAACAAGATCTCTTTGGTGATCAGGAATCCCGAAAGGTTCGGGGGATGGCAGGGGGGGTCGGTTGCAGACAAATGAAGTACCTACTCAGATGGAACGTTATGGTGAGTACATAACTTCTTTATCTGAAGTAGTTACTTTATTTGCTCTGCAACCTGTGGGACAGAGTCCCCAGCTACCTAGGGAGAAACCCTGGGCGGCCTATGGAAGGATATTCCGAAGCGCCGCAGAGCCAAAGGAAGCCCTACCTCTCAATACCATATCCAACTTATAATGAGAAATAAACGTATGTGAAGAGGACCAGGTAGCTGCAGAGCATATGTCATCCAAGGGGATCCTAGACCAGAAGGCTGCAGAGGTGGCCACAGCCCTCGTAGAGTGAGTGCGAATTCCCGTAGGAACCGGTTTGCCTACAGATAAGTACCCGTGGACTATGCATTGACAAATCCAATTTGCTATAGTCACTTTGGAAATGGCCTTACCCATGGCTGATTTAGCAAAAGACACGAACAACTGGTCCGATTTGCAAAAATCCTTAGTCCTGTGCAGGTACAAATGCAGTTGTCTGTGCACATCCAATTTATGCAATGTGTATTCTCCTTTATTCTGAAAGTTTGGGAAGAACACGGGTAAGTTTATTGATTGATTGATATTTGACTCCGAAGCCACCTTAGGTAAGAACGACGGATTAGTCCTGAGGAACACTCTATCCTTATGAAAAATGAGATAAGGATGCTTCACACATAAGGCTTGAAGTTCTAATACCCTTTTGGCTGAAGAAATGGCAACCAAAAAGGCTGTTTTCCAGGACAAGAACTTTAATGGAACCGAAGCCATGGGTTCAAAGGGTGGGCCTGTCAAGGCTTGTAAGACTAAGGCCAAATCCCATGGAGGCACCACCACTTTCACCGGAGGCTTCAGGAGGAAACCCCCCCGTAAGAAGGTTTTACATAATTTTGTAGAAGCCAAAGATCCTAGTCCGTCTCCCACATGGAAATGGGAGATGGCTGCCAATTGCACCTTAACTGTTGAGACACTTGCTCCTTGTCTGAATATCAGAGACAGGAAGTCTAGAATAGTAGGAATAGGAACTGTAAATGGATCCAGGCCTCTATCTTTGGCCCAGACAGAGAAGCGTTTCCATTTGCTGTAGTAAACCTTCCTAGTAGTCGGCTTATGTGCTGCAACTAGAATGGCCTTAACAGGAGATGAGATACCGGGAGTCCTAGCCATCAGTGGAACTGGAGCAACCAAGCCGCAAGCTTGAGGTTCACCAGGTTCGGGGTTTGTAATCCCGCCAGATGTAAAATCAGGTCTGGAATGGGATCCAGTATCCATGGCGGAGATACACTGTGAGACCGCAGGTACGGGAACCAGATCTGGTGAGGCCAGAATGGGGCTATGAGGATAACTCTGCTCCCCAACCGATGGGATTTCTGTATGAACTTGGTCATGAGCGGAAGGGGTGGATAGGCATACAGTAGACCGGACGGCCAAGCATGGACTAGAGCGTCTCTGGGATTCTCACCTTTGGGGGGGGAAGTATTGTGAAGTACTTGCTGCATTTTGTGTTTAAGGGAGAAGCAAAAAGATCGCAGCAAGGCCAACCCCATTTGCGGAAGATCTGCTTCGCAACTGATGGATTGAGAGACCACTCGTATGGAGTTAGAAGCACTCTGCTCAGTTTGTCCGCCAAAATGTTGGACCGACCCGGAATGTGCGTTGCTACCAGAAAGCGGTTGGTGGATATCACCCATTCCCACACTCTCATAGCCTCCCAGCAAAGTGGGAAGGACCTGGTTCCTCCTTGCTTGTTTATGTACCAGACCACTGACATGTTGTCTGTCTGGATTGCAATAGTCCCCAGATGTAGAAGGTTGTGGAGAGCTTGCAACGCTAGAAGCACCGCCCTCATCTCTAGGACATTGATATGCAAAGCGGTCTCCAAGGGAGTCCACGTGCCTTGGACGGCTGTGCCCGAACAATGACCCCCCCCACCCGAGGCGAGAAGCGTCCGTGGTCAGCGTGGCTTGGGGGGGAGGGACAACAAAAGGCCTCCCTTCCTTTAGCTCTGGGGCGTGGAGCCACCAAAGAAGGGAGTGCCTGCAAACTCTGCTTAGGGGAATCGGAGTACTCAATGGATGGAGTAGCAGGGACCACTGAACTTGAAGGGTCCACTGCGTGAAGGGTGAGAGTGATCGCTGCTGCCATAGATCCTAGTGCCCTCAGAACTAATTCCGCCTTCGGGGCCGGGCTTTGAAGAAGAATTAGCACCTGACACGACAAGCTGTTTATCCTGTCCGCAGTTAGCATTGCTCGAGAAATGCGGGTATTTAACTTGGCCCCTATGAACTCCAGGACCTGTACGGGGCAAAGAGAGGATTTCTGGAGGTTTATAGAGATGCCTAAGCTCTGGGCAAGTGTCAGAGCATAATCTCTTGCCAGGCAGAGCTGATGCCTGTTGGTGGCGGTAAGGAGCCAGTCGTCTAGGTACGGGAAGACCTGAATGCCCTGAAGTCTCAGGTGGGCTGCAACTACTGCCATGACCTTGGTGAACACCCTGGGGGCTGAGGTGAGGCCGAACAGGAGAACCCTGAACTGGTAATGACTGGCTCCCAGCTGGAAGCGGAGAAACCTTCTGGATCGTCTGTCCATCAAGATGTGGTAGTACGCATCCTTGAGGTCTATTGAGCACATCCAGTCATTCTGCTGCAGAAGGGGGAGAATAGATTGGAGGGTGACCATCCGGAACTTTTCTTTGGGAATGAACAGGTTCAAAGCGGAGAGGTCTAGAATGGGTCTGAGGTCCGCCGTCTTTTTTGGCACTAAAAAGAACCTGGAGTAATAACCCGATCCAGACTGGTCTGGGGGGATGGGCTGGATGGCTCTTTTTTCTAGCAACTTCAGGATTTCTGAAGCTGCTGCCTCCCTTCGATCAGGTGGAACATCGGGGAGGTGTCTGGTCGAGGGAGGGTGGTTTATGAAGGGGATGGTATAACCTCTGGATATGATGCGGAGCACCCATTGATCTGTCGTAATGGACTCCCAGTTTGACAGGTGCTCCGACAACCGCCCCCCCCAACTGCCTCCAGAGAGGGACAGCCGGGTAAGCCCTCAGGGCTGCTGCACGGGTCTATCCGGGAAAGGTTCCCTGGACCCGAAGTTACGCGGTCCCCCTCTGCCTCTGGGCCGGCGTCCTCCTTGTCCTCCTCTGCCTCTAGAGGATGAGGGGTCCAAAGCCGGATGGGATTGCTGGGACTTACGGAACCACAGCTTCTTTTGTCCCCTCTGATTCCTAGAAAAGGATCGTTGGGGATTAGAGAAGCGGACCCCGATGGCAGACAGCGTCTTTCCATCCTTCTCGCTTTGGACAAGCGTCTCACGAATGGTCTTGCCGAAGAGCGAAGATCCGTCAAAGGGTGCATTTGCGAAGGACGCCTTGAAGGGATTCGCAAAATCGCAAAGACGAAGCCAGGAGTGACGTTGCAAGACGACCCCGGCTCTGCTAGCCCTAGCGACTTCCAAGATGGCTGCACACTGAATAACAGCTTTGTTTCTAGAACTCCCAGTGTGAAAACAGAAACTGAGCAGAAAAGGCCAGTAGACTTGTGTATATGGGTAAATTTCAGTAACTGTCTAGTAAGTGCACTGCCTGGATGCCAAGAATAAAGAAATACAGTAGACCTGCAAAAAATCAGCTATAAAAAGTGAGGAGGAAACACTAACTCGGGAAAGTTCTGCAGCAAAAGCAGTGCAACCTTCAGACATGACTTCCAATAACCTATAGGAAGATATAAGACAACTACTGTACATACAGATCGGGTTAAACTAAACAAATCACTGATGGAGTATATCTAGTCAAACAACAAAGGGCTGGAAAAAAAATGGAAGAAGCTTTAAACAGATATTCAGATGAGATAATAAAGCTGCACAAATCAGGGGTTAAAATGAAGAAAAGGCTGGATGAATATGAGACTGCTCAGGAAGAGCATTTGGAACTTTCTCCCCGGGCCTCTGCTGAAAAAGGGCTTTAGCTCAGTCAGACACTCCCAGTCAACAAATGTAAAAAAATAAATAAAATAAGAGATGCTTAAAAAAAGAATAGAATTAGAGGACAAAGCACATAGGGAAAACCTGAGACTTTCAGCTATACCAGAAAAACTGGAAGGGACAGACTGCATTAATTTTATGAAAGCACAAATAAGCAACTGGATTGGGATTTCACAGCAGGAACTGTTAGTTGAAAGGGCACATTGTGTGTATGCTCCAAACCTAGCTATAAGAAAGCAACCTAGACCTGTAATAGTAAAGATGCAATCCTACCAGCAGAAGGAGTTGACTGGCAAAACTGTGGCAGAAGGACAAAATACTAAAAGTGGGAAACAGCAGAGTGTTTATAGAGAATAGTTACTTACTGTACACCAGGCAGAAGAGGAATAAATTAATTCCACTATTCAGGGAATGTCAAGACGTGGGTGTGAGATTCAAACTGCTGTACCCAGCTGTCTTCATGATATTCTTCCCTGGAGGGACAAAATCATTTTTTGATGAAATACATACTAAGGAGGAAATACAAACATTTGTCCAACAAAAAGTAAGCTGTCAAACAGAAGGAGGTTCTGCTTCTTATTCTTCTAGTAAGACCACATAGAGACTGTACCTGTGACACCTTTTCCAGTATTTCAACAGAAAATGGAGAGAAGGAAGGGTGTACAAGAGTTGACTAGAAGAACTGAGAGTATGTTGGAAATGAAGCAGAGACAGGATTTTGGTGATGGAGAAGAACACTAATAAAACCAATAACTCAATGTGGGATTACAATGCAATAATTATATCTGTGAAATATGACAGAATAAGAAAATCTGGAAATAATGGACTTTTTCAAAATTTCTTAGATTTGTGAGGGACTCTAAAATATATGCCCTACTTCATGTTATTAATGTTCTGAAAAATGCTTTTGGGGAGGGGAAGAGAGGGGAGAAAGCTATCTGTAAGTAAAGAAAACATTTTCTTTTCTTAACAGTACTGTATTTGTGGTGTATGTTTTTTTGCATGCTATTTTTTTAAGTGTAATGGGGAATGTAAACAGGTGCTATTGTTTTTCTTTTTCTCCCCCTTCTCTCTTTCTTCTTGTACAGTTTTGAGAAATATAGGCAATGTAATGTAAAACAAAAGTTTAAATTAATGTGCTTTTTTCATTCTTGCATGGGGAAATGACTGTATTAAGGACCTTAGACAGATCAGTTTTAAGAGAGAGCAAGTAAATGAAAAAGAATATTGAATATTATGAGGCTTTTTTCTAGCAAATGCATGTATACTTAGTAGCATTTCTAGAGCTGGTCTTCATGTTTCCATTGAAACAATCTGAAAACGAGAAACCGGCTGTCTGGTTCTCATGTCTCCGTGGAGACAATCCGATAAAGAGAAACTGGAGACAGTTTGGTGGAAGGGGATTGGCTGAGGGAAAAGGAAAAATAAAAAAGAAAAAAGAAATTGATTAGGACATGATGTTCTCTGAAAGCAATCAGGAGTTTTCCCAGCTGGAGGGCTTTAAAGATAAGACAAAAGCAATTAGACTTTACATTTTCTCATTTTTTTTTAACTGCAATGGGGATACTAATATAAACAAGTGCTTTTGTTTTTTTATTTTTCTCCCTTCTTTCTTTTTCTTTTTCACTTTTAAGAAATGTAAGTACTGCAATGTAAAACAAGGGGAGAGAGGAAAAGTAGGGGAGAGAGGAAAGGTCTAGTTAAGACAGTATGAAAAAAGAAAAAATCAGTGTGCTTTTTCCCCAAGCTTGCATAGGGAAATGACTAGGCTAAGACCCTAGGCATTAACCAGTAACAAGTTTATTACAAAGCATGTAAATGAAAAAGAATATTGAATATTATAAGGCTTTTTTCTGGTAAATAAGATACCCTTAGCAGTTTTGAGTCTGGTTTGTGTGTCACTAGAAGACAATTTGATAAAGAGAAATGACTTGGAGAAAATGTTTACTGAAAGCATTGAAGTGTTTTCTCAACTGGGACAGTTACAAAGACAGATATAATCAAATAGCACTTACTTTCTCCCAGGGCCTCCTCTGAAAATGGGCTCTGCTCAGTTGGACTTTCCAGGTAAACAAATATGAAACAAATAAATAAAATAATAGCAAAGGCTGTGCCATGCATCTTAGCATGACCAACCTTTCTTTTTGGTTAACTCTAGCCTGTCTATGTTCTTATTAGGAATGAAAAACTTCAATATTTGAAGAAGTACATAATTTTGTGTGTTATTATTAAGTTAATAGGTTTTAGATGGGTTTGCGGGGGGTTGTTTGTTCTGTTTGAGGGTTTTCAAAGTTATGTAAGATGTGGCATATGCTCAAAAGGATACGACAAGAAACAACTGTATAAAAGACCAACCTGCCGAACAGTATATGCATGTAACATAAAAGTTGGAACTAAACATTTAACAAAAAAGAAGTTATACATAAAAGTTGGTAATAATAAATATATAAGAAAATGCTGTTTTCTGTAATGTCTTTTAATCTAAATGGTCTTACAGATCAATATAAAAAAGAAAGAGTAGTGAACTATATTAAAAAATGTAGAGTGCAAATAGCTATGCTACAGGAGACACACCTGGAAAGAACTGAACATGTGAATTTTATAAAGAAAAGTTTTCAGGATGGTTATTCAGTGGAATATCTGAGACAAAGGAAAAGAGGAGTACTTATATTAACTGTAAGAAGAGCTCCAATAGTGATAGAAGAGAAAAAAACAGATAATAATGGAAAATATATACTACTAAAGGGATACTGGCAAGGGAGGAGGATTACACTGGCACGCGTTTACATTCAACCTAAAACTGCTATAATGGAGCTTAAAAATTTTTTGGGAGATATAATCAGCTTTCAGCAAGGAATATTACTTATAGCTGGATACTAGAATTTGATTTGCAACAGTAAATATGTGTCTGGGGGGCCTAGAAGGGAAAATATAACAAAGGAGAATAGATTTTTGAAAAATTTTATGAAAATGTTTGGCATGGAAGATGTGAATTTACATATTATTCTCCAAGATACAAAAATGGGCTAGGCTAGATAGGGTTTATATCTCCTATGAACATGTATATTTTATTGAAGGTCTTGAAACGCGTCCAATAACTATTTCAGCTCATGCGCCAATAACAGTTAAAATAAAAATGCAAGGTAATGAAATAAAACTGAGACACTGGTGCTTTCCCACCTATTGGCAGAAAAGAGAAGAATTTAAGGAATAGATTTTGGAATTAATTCAGGAGCTGCTAGAGAAGATAGAAATTTCTTCTGAAAATATAGTTAGGGAGTGGGATAAAATTAAAGTGGAGTTTAAAACTAGGTGGAAATAAAGGAAAGGGAGATATGGCTAAGAAGTAACAAGAATTATTTAGAGGGAATGAAAAATGTTAAAAGTATTGCAAAATGGGGGAATCTCTCAGAACAAGAAAAGGAGCAACTGCAGAATGCTAAACAGAAAATATGGGATAACCTAGATAATATACACGAGTTTAGAAAGAATGCTGTCAACCAACTGTTTTTGATAACAATTCTAGAGCACAAAAACTGTTAGCACAACTCAGGCAACAGAAAGTGGAAAGGGATGTCACCAAGCTGAGGACACCTATAACAAGGAAGATTACAAGAGATCCTATGGAAGTATTAGACATATTTCAAAAATTTTATGAAAGTGTGTATAAAGTAGAAAAATATGGAAAGCAAGAAATGGTACAAAATGGAAATGTTTATGGAAGAATGAAATATGCCAAGGTTAGAGGTAGACGAGGCTCAATTACTAACAGGATAGGAAGAGATGAGATAAAAATGACTATGTATAGCCAATCTACAGGAAAATAACCCAGGAATACATGGTATTCTTGTGGAAGTTTGGAAGTTAGGAGGGAAAAAACTGATAAAGATCTGGAAGGTTTTGTTTAACAGTATTTTAAGAAGAAGTAGAGAAGCTCCAGCATCCTGGAAGAAGGCAATGTTAACGGTAATACCTAAAGAAGGTAAAGATCCATCTGATCCAGCTTCATACAAGCCCATTTCAATACTAAACCATGATTATAAAGTGTTTATGTCTATAATGTCTAAAAGGATGGCAAAAGGGATACCAAAATTGACAGATATGGATCACTGTGGTTTTGTTGAGGAGAGGCAAATATTTGACAACATTAACAGAACACCGATGATCCAGAAGGAAGCACTTAAAGAAATCCCAATCTCTCTGAGCTACATGCTGTAGGGTCCTAAACCTTGTCACCACAATAAACAGAACATGCTGGAGGGGTAGATTCCTGTCCCAGCGACTTCCCATACTCTGGAACAAACTACCTATCTATAGCAAACAAAGCTCCTCATTAGCACTCTTCAAGAAAAATCTTGATGAGTGGATGGGAAATATGAAATTCACCCTGGGGATCACCTCTGAGGCTCTGCTCGACAGGGGCACAGGAAAATAATTTTCTTGGGTGGCAAAAGCCAGGGTACCTTTTTGGCTAGTTTTATATAGGCCCTAGGGCCAATAGCCTAGTACCTACCTATGAACCTATGTAAGAAAATACTACTGTTATTGGTGGGTCTTGATGCAGAGAAAGCATTTGACAGAGGAGACTGGGACTTTATGAACAGGGCAATGGTAGCATTTGCATTTCCCTGATACAATTATAAGGTTGATTAAGAGAATATATGAGGGATTGGAGGTGAAAATTAAAGTGGGTGGGTCCTCTCTGATAACTTCTGCTTGAGTAGAGGAACCAGGAAGGGTTGTCCATTTTCCCCTTTGTTGTTTGTATCTTATTTAGAACTACTGGGAAAGAAAATAAGAGACTCGGAAATTCAAGGATATAACTGGTATGGTAGGCAGGAAAAGCTGGCTCTACTTGCAGATGATATTTTATACATGGCAAAACCAGAAAGGGACATTACAGTGTCGTGGAACATTTGAAGACAGTTTCAAATCTTCTCGGGATACAAAATTAATGAAGCTAAAACAAAGGCAACAGCAGTAAATTATGTACCCACACACGAATTGGTCCAACCATATTCATATTTATGGGGACATGATAAAATTAAGTATTTAGTAGTACTGATTAGAAATGACTGTTGTGGCAGCTTAGGATATATGGGAACAGACTAAGCAGAAGATAATACAAAAATTGAGAAACTGGAAGCTTTGTTATATGGACATGGACTAAGATACAAGCAATTAAACTGTTTTAGTCCCTTTAGTCTTATACACACATCAGGCATATTTTTATCAACCAGAGGAGAAGCTGTGGATAGCAATTAAAAAAGAGTTGAAAGATTTTATCTGGGAAGAGAAGACAGCAAGGGTCAAGTGGGATAAGCTGATTCTTCCAACAGAACAAGGCAAACTAGGATTACCCAATTTGAGGGGGTATTTTAAAGCAACACAGTTAAGGCTCTTATACATAGCACAAGCAGAAAACTATAATTCAAAGTGGAAAGGAATGATGATGATACAGGGGAGAAGCTCAAGAAATAAGGAGAGATTGGGATTTTAGATGGAGACTTTTAAGGAGAACAACAAAAATCATACAGAATATTATATTCATAAAATAGCAGGGAGTATTCTAAGAACCAAACCAGCACGAGAATGGAGAAAAGAGAGTCTACCGATAGGCATGACTGTGGTTAGGGATACAGATAACAGGCAAGAAGAGGCTGAATTTATTGCAGAAAATTGGCAAAGGAACCAAGGTATTGGGTGCAAATAACTAGAAAATGAAAAGTAATAGAATGAGAAGAGGCTAAGAATTTGTTTGGACTGCAGGATAGAGATTGTCTTCCCTGTTAAAGATTGATATCAGAGTATAGGCAAAGAGAAAGAAATGGGGGGTTCCTAAACGAAAGACCAGCACTAGTAGAGTATTTAATAGGATACAGAACAGAAGCTGCCACTAAAAAAAAGGAATAATTAGTACAACATATAAAATATTGCATGATAATTACAGGAACCAATCAGAGGAGCTTAGAAAGTCTTGGGAAGAGAGATTGGATAAGCAATTCACAAAGAGACAATGGGGGCTATACATATATCTCACAAATATGCAACAAAGTCTAGAAGATTTAGGATCTTTGCCTGGAAGTGTTTACATAGCTATTTTTATACCCCAAGTAGACGCCAAAGAATTTTTCCTCAGGTGGATAGCAAATGTTGGAGGTGTGACGGACAAGAAAGAGATAGCTAGGAACATATTTTTTGGGAGTATAATGATCTGGCAGACATTAGGGATTTCCTGTGAACCACTCTGTCGGAGATGCTGGGTGAGTGGATTGGATTGACTGGGGAGACGTTTTTTTTTTTTGAGCTATGATACAGAATTGGAATTACCAAGACATAGTAAAACCTTGCTGAGTCTAAGCAATTACTAAAAAATGGAAATGAAAGTCTAGACCAACTTTACTAGAAGTAGTGAATATAGTAACAGAAATAAAACAACTGGAACTGGTTTCTTTAGAAAAGGGACAGAGCAAACTACATATGAAAAATGGGAATTGTGGGAACAAAATATGCAGAGAAGAAATGAGGTTTAAGAGACAGAATTTGAATGAGCCATATAATGCTTAACTGACAATCACTGGATAGATTATAAAAAGAAGTTATGTACTCACCATAACGTTCCATGTGAGTTGTTTATCTCACCTTTATTCTCACTGATGGGTTCAGAGCCGACCCTCGGCTCTAACTCGGTCGGTAGCAAAGCTCAATGTTTGCCAGTAGCTCGAGACCAAGCCCCTTATCCCCTGATGCACTGCTGAAATTACCTCAGATCTTGTTTGCTGCGTGTATATATACCCCTGTAAGGGGTGCACTCCCCAAGAAGGAAGAAGAAGTATTGAACAACCAGGATAATACTAGCCTCTAGGTCAACTGTCAGTCAGGAGGGGGATGGAGGGAGGGACGTGAGAATAAAGTCGAGATAAACAACTCACATGGAACGTTATGGTGAGTACATAACTTCTTTATGTGAAGTTGCTAAATCTCGCCGTTTATTCTCACTGACGGGTAGTGTCCCTAGCACCCGCAATCCTGGGTGGCTCACGGGAGTACATTTTTCAGGACTGTAGAACCAAAAGAAGACCTGTCCCTGGAATCCTTATCCACTTTGTAATGATTGATAAAAGTATGAGGCTTAGACCAAGTGGCTGCAGCACAAATGTTATCAAGGGGCAATTTGGCTTGAAAAGCAGAAGACGTACAAACAGCTCTGGCTGAATGAGCCTTTACTTTGTGTGGCAAAGGTGTGTTAGCAGTTGCATGAACAAATTAGATACAATCCGATAACCATTTTGAAAGGGTTGTTTTAGCCACTGGTCTACCTTTTCTGGCCTCCGAAAAGGATACAAAAAGTTGATCTGATTTCCTAATATTCTTAGTTCTATCAAGATAAAATCTGAGCTGTCTGTGCATGTGAAGTTTGTGCGGTATGTATTCTAATTTGTTGGAATGGTTGGGAAAAAAGACTGGCAACTCAATGACCTGATTGATATTAGACTCAGAACAGACTTTAGGCAAAAAGGAGGGGTTTGTTCTGAGAGATACTCTTATCAGCATGGAAAATCATATAAGGAGGTCTGATAGATAATGCTTGAAGTTTTGACACTCTGCGGGCAGAAGTAATGGCCACCAGAAAAATAGTTTTCCAGGACAAAAATTTGAGATCACAAGATGATGCTGGTTCGAAGGGGGGGGGGGAGAATTATTTGAGATAACATAAAATTCAAATTCCAGGGCGAATAAGGGGCTCTGACAGGAGGCTTCATGTGAAAAACACCTTTGAGAAAAACCTTAGATAACTTATGGGCCATAATATTTAACCCATCCAATCCAAGAATAGAAATTAGATATGGCAGCTAACTGAACCCGAACTGTGGCAGCTGCTGCTCCTTCCTTAAAAATCATTGTCAAAAACTCTAAAATGGATGACAAAGGAGCTCGGAAAGGGTCAATTTTTTGTATACTGGCCCAAATGGAGAACCTTTTCCACTTACTGTGATATAGTTTTCTGGTGGATGGTTTATGAGAAGACAATAGAATTTGTCTTGTGTCATCTGAAAGTGAATGAAGCCTGGCTGTTTGTGGAAGTGGATCAGCCAAGCAGTCAGCTTTAGAGACTGCAGTGAAGGATGGAGGTCCCCTGACGGGTGTGTCAGGAGGTCTGGAACTGGGTCCAGGATCCATGGATCCTCCAGCAGATGATGGTGAAGAAAAGGGAACCAAATCTGCCGAGGCCAATGGGGGGCTATAAGGATAACAGTCCTTCCCAGTGACTTTGCTTTCTATAAAAACCTGGGTATTAATGGAACTGGAGGGAATACATATAGGAGACCCGGAGGCCAATCATGTACGAGTGCATCTCTCGGGGGATGTCCCAGAGGTGGTATTAGGGCAAAGTAGCTTCTGCATTTGGTATTGACGTGACTGGCAAAGAGGTCACAGCAAGGCTGGCCCCATTTGCAGAAAATCATGTCTGCAACATGTTGGTTGAGAGACCACTCGTGAGGCAACAGGATTGCCCTGCTCAGCTTGTCCGCTATCACATTAGATTTTCCCCGGGATGTGCATTGCTAACAGAAAACACTGGGATGACACAGCCCATTGCCATACTCTGAGGGCTTCTCGACAAAGGGGGTAAGACTTGGTTCTGCCCTGTTTGTTCAAGTACCAGACCACTGACATGTTGTCTGTCTGAATCGCAATTGTCCCTAGAGGAAGAGAGTCCTGAAAGTACTGCAACGCCAGAAGTACTGCTCTCAACTACAGAACATTGATATGCAGATGTGACTCTTTATCTGTCCATGTGCCTTGGGCAGTCTTTCCCTGAAAATGCCCCCCCCCCTATCAGGGAAGCATCTGTGGTCACAGTGGCTACTGGGGGGGGGGGGGGCACAAAGGGTCGTCCCATTGTGACATGAAGAGACGTCAACCACCTCTTGCAAGAGTTTGTGATGACAATCATATGGTTCACTGGCAATTTCTGGTAAGACCATTGAGCGAACAGAAGCCATTGAAGAATTTGCATATGCATCCTTGCCTAGTACCTTCAAGACCTAGCTCTGTTCTTCGACACCAATGAATTGACGTGTTGGCGAAGAAGTGAGACCCTTTTGACTGGAAGACGTAGAGTGGTGGTTGAAGTATCTAATTCTGCTCCTATAAAGACGGTATGCTTTGATGGCGACAAGGCAGACTTTTCAAAGTTGACTGTAATGCCTAAGTGGTGGCAGAGTGGCAGAGTAGATTCTGTTGCCTGAATCAATTGATGCCTGGTGGTGGTGGTAAGTAGACAATCGTCTAGATATGGAAACACCTGGAATCCTAGACGCCTCAGGTGAGCCGTGACCACTGCCATGCATTTGGTGAATACTCTGGGGGCTGTAGTGAGACCAAAGGGCAGGGCTCAAAACTGGTAGTGATTGGCTCCCAGACGGAAATGCAGGTGATCTCTGGAGTTTCTGTCCATATTTATGTGGTAGTACACGTCCTTGAGATCAATGGAGCACATCCAATCCCCTTTCCCTAGAAAGGGAAGAATGGCCTGAAGCGTGACCATTCAGAACTTCTCTTTTTTTACAAATTGGTTGAGTCTGCTGATGTCCAAGATAGGTCTCCAGTCCCCTGTTTTCTTTGGAACCAAAAAGAATCTTAAGTTCCGAATCCTGTTTGGTCTGCTGGGACTGGCTGGATGACTCTTTTTTTCTAGCAACTTGTGGACCTCTATAGTTGCTTGTTCCCTGAGACTGGGTGGAACATCCGGGATTCTGTTGACAGGAGTGGGAGGGGAAGAGAACGGCATGAAATACCCTCTGGAAATAATGCTTTGTACCCATGTATCGAATGTTATGCTTAGCCAGGCTTCTGGGTACAAAGATAAGCGACCCCCGACTGCCTCCAGAGCCGGACAGCGGGGTCTCCTTTCAGGAGTGCTGGTAGCGCTGACCAGAGAACTGGCCTCTGTCATCCTGCTGTTGCCAACCCCCCCCTGCCGCTCGGTCGGCATCTTCCATTATAACCCCCTCCTCTGCCTCTAGAGAGGGTTTCACTACGTGTGTCCTGAAAGGCTCCCTGTGCTTTTCGAAACCACATCTTTCCGCCCTTAAGGCCCTTGGATAGGGCTGAGTAGGGGTAGAAAAATGGACTCCGATGGCAGATAGAGTCTTTCTTTCCTGCTCACACCTGGTTAGAGTTTCCCTCACCTTGGGCTCAAACAGGGATGAGCCATCAAATGGGGTGTTGATAAAGGAAGACTTGAAAGGCTCCACAAAGGAACAGAGATGCATCCAGGCTTGTCTATGCAGAGCAATGCCTGAACTAGCGACTCTACTCGAGCCATCAGCTGCGTAAGATATGAGACGCATGGACGAGTTTACAATCGAGTTTAGGTTAGCGAGCTGGGTGTTAACTTTGTCGGCAACCCCTGCAGCTACCATACCCTGGAGAGTATCTCCTAGCTCTTTCAGAAGATCTCTTTGTAGTCTTGTAAAATGGTTTAAATAGTTCAGTGATCGAAGGGAAAAAGTTGCTGAACTAAACATGCATTTCCCATACCTATCCATGATCCTGGAATCTCTGTTAGGAGGATGGATAGATGAGGACATCTCAGACATTTCCTTTTTGGTGGCTACTGCCACCACCATGGCATCAACAGGCACTCCCTTAGTCAAGAAACTTTGTCCATGGGGGAAGAGATGAACTTATTTGGCTTCCGAGGGACAGGTTCCATGGCCTCCGGAAACTCCCATGCCTTACGAGAGATCAGCTCAATGAGCTCATTGTAAGGCAGAGACACCCAAGAAGTGGAAGGTTGAGACCCGAAAGCCTTCAAGAGCACTAACTCATCTTCAGTAGGGCTTTTGAACTGCCAACCACCCCTCTGATTAAGGATCTCTAATATCTCTGCAAAGGAGATATCCTCAGAGGGGGATCGAGGGGACCCTTCTGACTCATCCAAGACAGTGTCTGATGTCAATGACTCCTGTGGGGAGTCCAAGTGCCTCCTCTTGGGGACTTCTGGGGAGGTCTCAGAAGAGCAGGGGCACCCTGTAGGGCTACTTGAGGCTCAGGGTCTCTACGCTTGGGTTGACTGGTAGAAGCAGGAGCGGACACAGGTGCTTGAGGTGAGGAGGAAGCCAGACCTGATGATGATGATGTCTTTGGAGACAGGACTCTCCTCATGGCATCGAATGCACCATGGCTCTGACGAGAAGGGGTAGACGGATCCGAGGGGACCGTCTGACCCTCCCGCACCGAGGCCATAGGCTCTGAGCCTGAGATAGAAGCCGTGCTCATCCGAGCCGAAGCCCCGAGAGGAAGAGTCAGCACTGACAAATCGGTATGACTATCCTCTCTGGACCCGACAGGAGAGTGTTGGTTCCTAGAGTCCCTCGGTTGGTGCCGAGGACGTCCGAGTAGATGGACCCGATAACACAGGAACAGGTCTCAGCTCCACAGGTTCAACAACCATCAGGTTGGCCTCCTCCAGCTCCAAAAGTCCAGTACGGCTCGGAGGAGGAGCAGTCAAGTCCGGGTTAATGGTCTTTGGTTCCGACGAAGGCATCAGAGCCAACAACAATTTGGCAAGGCCTGGTGCCCGTAAAAGCTTCTGCACCAACTGGTCCATATCCAGATCTGAGAGGCTGACAGAAGACTTTGAGGAGTGCACCGAGGGTGCTGACTGGAGCAGAGGAGATGAGGGAATCTCAGAAACCGGCTCCAAAGCTGTGAGCTGGCTCCAAACAGAAGGGACACTCGGGCTGGTGTCCTGAAAAATGTACTCCCATGGAACCAATGACCCTACACCCTCCATTTTTTAGCCTTTTTTGATAACTTGGAGTCACCTGAAGACTAGGATGACTTAAAGGATTTACTAGCACCATCCTGGTCACACAGCGCTTCCGAGAAGGGGTGCTGAAGTAAACCCCTATCCACCAATTTCCTCCTCCTCTCTAAAACTACTCTGGAAGAGGAGTGACAGATGCTACAAGAATCTTGGAGGTGTAATGCCCCCAGACAATAAACACACTGAACGTGCCCGTCAGTGACTGACATTTTTTGTCCACAATCCAGACATTTTTTGAAGCCAGATTTAGGATGTGGCTTCTCTTTCTCAATTCCACCTAATGCGCGGCTTCTCAGCGCTTCTGTGGATCACTAGTGATATCTGCATTGCTTACTGTACTTATTTCCTTGTTTCACTTGAAAGAAAGTTACTGTTTGTCGTTTTTGCATTTAGTTACTTGTAACACATTGCATTCAAGTTACCTGGCACTTGCTCACTAAAGCAATTATATAAGTCAGCACTAAAAATTAAAAGCACTACACTCTCACTCCCCACTGGCCCTTGTTTTCAATTATTAAGGAATTCCCAATATTATTCTAGCATGTCCAAAGGTCAGTTGTCAATTTCCTCTCCGGTCCAGCTGGTGAATCTGGGAATCTTGAGGCAATGTTATAACTGCCTCATGTACACAGACAACCCTCTCCTCCTCCCACATAACACAAATACTTGCGAGATGCAGCTATTTAGCCAAACTGGAGGCTGAGCTCTCTCAACTCAGGACTGGCAAGACCAGACAGGAGGAGAAGGCAACTACACACACCACAAAACCAGCCTCACATAATGCTACCACACCACTGAATCAAACACATAAACACACAAAGACATACTTGGAGGCTCTGAGTAAAAATTTACCTAAACAGCAGAGGCCTCCAAAGCAGACACCCAAACAACTGCTACCTCAAGACACCCCACAAGCAACACATAAACCACAAAATCAGTGTGCAAAGCAGTCACAGCCCTTAAGGCCAAATACAACACCAAACATACTTGTCATAGATGACTCCATAGTCAGACACACTGATGTCCCACTCACCAGGCTGAACAAGGAGAGGGTCACAGTAAGCTGCCTATCGGGCGCTAGAATTCGCCACATAACACAAGCACTCGGGTCATTCCACGGCAAGTACAAATATGACACAGTCATTGTCCATGCTGGCGTGAACGACCTGAGACGTACCTCCCTGGACTACATGAAAAGAGGCATAGAGGAGCTCTCTGATTATGTAGCCCAGGCAGGTATGACTCTGACCCTGAGCAGTATCCTTCCTTCACCAAGAATGATGCCACAATATAGAGACAAGATGATCAGCTTTAACAATTGGCTTAATGTCTGGTGTCATTCAAAGGGGATCCAGTGTCTGTCTGCCTGGGATGACATGCTTGACAAGCCATGCTGCTTTGCAAGGGACGGCTTGCACCTGTCACCCCTGGGATTCAGGATATTGGCTAAGGCTCTTGCCACCCCCATAGTGCCTTTTTTAGGCAGGGCTCAAATTCTAAACCTACCACCCTAGAAAACAAAAATGGGAAGAAACTGAGGGTAATGCTGCTCAATGCCAGAAGTCTAAATCTCAAAATGCACGCACTCCGAGGCCCTTCTCAGTATGGAGAACATCGATGTCTGTGCTGTAACTGAAACCTGGTTCAAGGCTCCTGAGAGCACCCCGGCACTATTAGGTTTTACCTCATATCATGCGTTCCGGCCCCAAAACCCAGACCACACCACAAAAGGAGGGGGTGTATCCATATTCATAAAGGATACCCACACCTCCAGGTTGGTGGCAACGCACGAAGCTTCGGAAACCATCCAGGTGCAACTAACCATAGGCAAAACTGCTCTACAAATTGTAGCATGCTACAGGCCACCCTCTCAAACTCAGGAACCCCACACAGCCTTCCTGAAGACACTGGAGGGTATAAATGTATCTCCAAACACCATCATATTGGGTGACTTCATCTACCCGAATAAAGACTAGGAACATTACTCAAGCCCTAACTTTCTAGCCCAACGGTTCCTGGAGTTCATAAATTCAAATGCCATGGAACAGCTAGTCACTGTTCCCACGAGAGGAGAAAATATTCTAGATCTCATTATCACAAACATGGGGACAAAATGCTCCACACCGGAAGTATATCCCTCATTGGTGAGATCTGATCATAAACTAATCTCACTGGAAATCCACATCCGCCCCACCCCAAACAAAAAGACCACAGTGAAGAACTTCTCTAAAGCAAACTTCACACTACTCAAGACTGGTGTGGTATCCTTCAAGGCCCCTGAGCCAGTGGAAACCACAACCCAAGCTGCGGAAGCCCTTACAAATGCCTTCTATGAACACCTCCAGGACTGCATGGATCAGGCAATCCCAAATAAAACCAAGACTCTTTCCACAAAGGGCAAACGTCCAGTCTGGTGGACCCCAGCCATTAACAAACTTTACAATAAGAGGAGAAAGCTATTACATGATAGAACAAAATCCATAAAAGGGAAGTCACCCCTGATCATTATTAGTAAAAAAATACGAGCACTCATAAAATCAACTAAGGCCAATTTTGAGAGAAAAATTGCCATGGATTCAAAGGACAATCATAAGGCCCTTTTCAGCTATGTTAGAAAAGTACAGTTTTGTACCTACCATAAATGTAGATGTTCGAGGATCTACATTGCTGCAGTCATAACCTGTGGGTAGTCCGCTGTCCTCGATCGGCCCGAATACCAAAGAGCTGGGATGGCGTCGGTCATTGTCACCTAGAGCTGACGTCAGTACGTCGTAGTACATAAGCGCATGACCGACGCCATATCCTCAGTCTTTCTTGCCCCAGATGTCAGAAGGCCTAAGAATGAAAGAAGGCCAGAGCCAAAATAGTAAACGCCCAACAACTACCAGTGTGGAAATAAAGATAAGCCTAAAAAAACACAGCAACCACAAACTATAGAGGGGAAGGAGGGAGGGATAATTGGACTGCAGCAATGTAGATCCTCGAACATCTACATTTATGGTAGGTACAAAACTGTACTATGTTCTTCGTCTCACATTGCTGCAGTCATAACCTGTGGGTAGAATCCCAAAGCAAAGGAAAAGGGAGGCTGGCAAACTAAATAGCATTAGGAGCTGCTAACATGCCCTGTAAGACTGCAGTGGCAAACCCAGCCCTGGACTTGGAATAAAGAGGGAGATGGTAATGCTTAGTAAAAGTGTGTACTGAACTCCAAGTAGCTGCCTCCAAAATATCCTTAGTAGCTACAACCCTCAATAAAGCAGTAGATGTGGCAGTAGCCCTAGTAGAATGAGGTCTGATCCCAGCCGGAACATTCTTCCCATGATGAGAATAACAAAAAGCAATACAGTGACCAATCCACTTTGAAATAGTCTGCTTTGAAACAGCTTTCCCTTGTGAACCCAAATCAAAAGAAACAAATAACTGTTGAGTCTGTCTGAACTCCTTAGTTCTGCTCAAATAATAACGTAACTGCCTGTGGATATCCAAAGAATGCAAGACTTTTTCCCCCTTATTTTGGGGATCAGCATAAAAAGTAGGCAAATGAATAGACTGGTTCAAGGCCACATTAGAAATCACTTTAGGCATAAAAGTAGGGTTAGTTCACAAAGAAACTCTATCCTTATGAAATATCAAAAAGGGTTCAACTGCCATGAGTGCCTGCAATTCAGATACCCTCCTAGCAGAAGTAATGGCCAACAAAAAAGCAGACTTCCAAGACAAAAACTTCAACTCAGACGTAGCTGCAGGTTCAAAAGGAGGTAAAGTAAGCTTCTCCAACACAAAATTGAGATCCCAAGAAGGAGTAGGAGCTCTACGTGGGGGTCTTATATTCTTTGCCCCTCTAAGAAATTGTTTGAACAAAGGGTGAGAAAATAAAGGAGGGTCACAATCATAGTGTGCAGAAATGGCTGCAGCATGAACCTTCACAGAAGAGAATGACAAACCCTTGTCCAGTAATTCAGTAAGATACTGTAGTGCAAAACTCAAATTAGGCACTGAAACATCAAAGCCCTTTGCTGTGCTCCAAAGAAAAAATCTCTTCCATTTATCAGCATAAACTTTTCTAGTACTAGGCCGCCTGGCTTCCAAAATGACATCTAAAACCTGTTGTGGAAGCTGAGACCCCACCGGCTCCATCACAGAATACGCCAGGCTGTTAGATGCAGGGACTGCACCCGAACATTGAAAAAATGATTGTTTGACTGGGATAACAAATGAGGAACCTGTGGCAGAAGCCAAGGAGGCTCCTGAATTAAACTCCTCAGCAGAGGATACCAATGCTGACGTGGCCAATCTGGCGCTATTAGAATCATGCAAGGCTTGTCCCGCCTGACTTTCAAGAGTACCTTGGGAAGAAGAGGCAGAGGAGGAAAAGCATAAACGTGAAGGTTGTTCCAACTGAAAGATAGAGCATCCACTTTCCAAGCATTTGGGTGGAACATCTTTGTGCAAAATTTTGGCAGTTGAAAATTCCGTGGAGAAGCGAACAGATCTATGTCTGGAGTTCCCCAAGCCACGGTCAATTGTTTGAATACCTGAGGATCCAGTTTCCACTCGTGGGGATCCACAATTTGCCTGCTCAATACATCTGCTAAGGAGTTCTGTGCTCCTGGCAGAAACCGTGCTTGAAGATTGATTTGCAAACTCAGAGCAGTCTCCCACAAAATCATTGCCTGTCTGCAAAGAGGGTAGGAATGGGTTCCCCCCTGCTTGTTCATGTACCACATGACTGTTGTGTTGTCTGTTTGAATCAACACCTGTCCCGGCTGAAGTAGGTCCTTGAAGGCCGTCAAAGCAAATTGGACTGCTAACATCTCCTTCATGTTGATATGCAAATGTAGTAGTTTGGGAGGCCACATGTCTTGTATCCATTTCCCATTGAAGTGTGCTCCCCAAGCCAAGTCCGAGGCATCCGTCGTTAGGATCTGACTCGCCTCTGGTTGGGTCACAGAGAGTCCCTTGTTTAGGTGACATTCCTGAGCCCACCATAAGAATTCCTTCTGGATGCAAGGTATAATCCGAATGACAGTGTCCAAACCGTGGCAGTGTTGAGTCCACACACTTTTGAGATACCATTGTAGCTTCCTCATATGCAGTTTGGCATTGGGAAGTACTAGAATGCAAGATGCCATGAACCCCAAGGCTTGAAGGACTGTCCTTGCAGTCAGCCTGGACATTACTGATAACTGCTGGAAGTATAGATGAAGAGTTCTTTGCTTGTCCGGGGTCAGAAATGCCATCTGAGAAGCTGTATTCAGTCTCACACCCAGAAAGCACATGTCCTGAGAGGGCACTAGACTGGACTTTATTTCGTTCACAGAATACCCTAGGCACCTTAAAACTGCCATTACATACTGGAGGTGTTGTAGCAACTTGTCTTTGTTTTGAGCAAGAATCAGGCAATCGTCCAGATAAGGATAAATTTGTATTCCTCTTTGTCTGAAAAAAGCAATTACAGGAGCCAGAACTTTTGTGAATACTCTGGGCGCAGTAGATAAACCAAAGGGCAATGCAGAGAACTGATAATGAGAAGTACCAGCCCGAAATCTCAGGAATCTCCTGCAGCTGGGCCTGATAGGGATGTAAAGATAGGCCTCTTTGAGATCCAGGGTTACCATCCAGTGATCTTCGCCCAGCATAGGCAGAAGTTGTTGTAATGTTAACATCTTGAACTTTGGAATGTCTAGGTAGGTATTGAGAATGGACAAATCCAGAATTGGCCTCCAAGTGTTTCCTTTCTTTGGCACTAGGAATAGACGGGAATAAAAACCTAGGCCTACTTCTGACGGAGGGACCACCCGAATTGCCCCCATCTGTAAAAGTAAAGAAATTTGCTCCTGAGCCTCCACCCTTTGCTGAGGAGGCACATCCGGCATGCCTTTGAAAGGAGGAAAAGTGTGAAAATAAAACTTGTACCCGTGATTTATTATATCCAACACCCATTTGTCCTGGGTGACCAAATGCCAGTTTTGTTTGAAAAGTCCCAACTTTCCTCCTAAAGGAGCTGCCAGTAGAGAAGGGTCTGGCAGCGGAAGATACAGGTCATCGGGTCTGTTTACAAAAAGGCTGACCCCTGCCCTCACCAGAAGACTGTGCAGGAGAACTCCAAGTCCTAGGTCTGAAAGAACCCTGAGCGTGAGCTCTGCCTCTACCACGCCTAGACCTGCCCTTAGACTGATAAAACGAAGAAGGAAAAGACCATCCTCTAGCAGGCCAATTCCTACTAAACTTAGGGGGCTGCACCTGCATAAAATCTTTGACCGTCTGCATAGACTTAGCCTTATCTTCCATCTTTTTCAAAACTGATTCCACAGAAGGGCCAAAAAGTACTTCAGATTGAAGAGGAGCATCCAAAATCCGAGCCTTAACATGCTCTGACAAATTTTGATCCTTAAGCCAGGCATGTCTACGAATAACTGAACCTGTAGCAGCCACCCTGGATGCAGCCTGAAGAGCATCGAAACCACACTGCAAAGAATGCTTGCCAACTTGATCTGATGCATGAACCAACTCCTGGAGCTCCTTACACTCTATACCCTCAGATAAAGCATCCACCTTAGATTTCAATTGACCTAACAAAAAATTCTGATACTTCAGCATATGAAATTGGCAATTCAAAGCCCTCATAGCTAACGTAGAGGAGGTGTACACTTTTTTCCCCCATCTATCTAAAGCTCTAGAATCTTTATCCAAAGGAACTGGATTCTTAACCACAGAAGCCCTAATGCCCTTCGGACCTTGAGAAATAGTTTCCGGATCAGCCCTAGGACTCTTGTACAAATACTTATGAGCTTCTGGAACTCTATAATATCTGTCTGGCTTAACAGGGGCAGGAGGTAAAGAATCAGGATTAAGGGAAGATTCCGAAAAAACATCCTGAACAACTTCTAAGACAGGAGGAATAGCCAAGGGCCTATGCTGTGGCAGAAACAAAAATTCCCTGAGCCGTTTCCGAGAATCCGAAAAATCCTGACCTTCCCACTTGAAATGCTCCCTCATGGAATGTAAAGTCTCAGAAAAAGAAAAATCCTCTGGAGGAGAAGCAGAAGGACAGGAATCCTCTGCATCCGAATCTAAATAAGAAGGGAATTCCTGAATTTCTTCAGCTGAGGAATCAGAGTAGTCTGAGGAATGATCCATCCCCTCTAAATCTGCCTCCACCCTAGGCCTCTTCTCTGGGGGGGGCATAGAACCCCTGATCAAAGTAATCAAGTCCTCAGCCATTTTTAACATATGCTTTTTAGGAACAGGGGCTGGAGAGCTAGAACTATGACCCGGGCCAACAGGACAAGGTTTGGCCTTAGCATGTGCTTTAGCCACTGAAGTAGAAGGCCTAATAACCTTCTGTAAAGATGGAACTACAGACACCTGAGAAGCACCTTCAGCCGGGCCTAACTCCTGAGAGGCCAACTCCTGTAAAAGTAAAGGTTCCCCATGGGATTCAGCCGAACCCTCAGCAGGATCCACAGATTCCACCGGAGGCTCCGTAGAACCGGCGTCCGCAACGGATGACTCATCCGGTTTAGACTTCAAAGATCTATCTTTACGCTTTTTAGCGGTAGCGGGCATCGGAGGATCCGACGGCATGTTATAGTTACACCTTTTACCAAAAACAAGCCTGGCACAGTCTAATCTCCGTTTAATGGTGCGCTTGTTAAATCTAGCACAAAAGCGACACCCGACCACGTCGTGCTCAGGCCCTAAGCAAGGAATACAGAAAGAATGAAAATCCTTATGAGGTATCTGTTTCCCACAAGAAATGCAATTATTAACTTTTTCTGACATCCGGATAACTGAGGCAAGAAAAGACAAAGATTTCCCCAACGGGGTACTTAGCCCAACTTGGTCTTCGGTCTGAAACTCGATAAATAAAAATTTCAGAATGCCGAACGGCACTTGCAAACGCTGCTTCTGCTTCGGACCACGTGGCAAGAAAGACTGAGGATATGGCGTCGGTCATGCGCTTATGTACTACGACGTACTGACGTCAGCTCTAGGCGACAATGACCGACGCCAGCCCAGCTCTTTGGTATTCGGGCCGATCGAGAACAGCGGACTACCCACAGGTTATGAATGCAGCAATGTGAGACGAAGAACATCCTGGGTGGAAACTCCCAGATATGCTCAGAATTAGTCCAAAATGATACAAAAATCACTGAACCCACAGACATTGCCAACATACTGGCAGACAGGTTCAGTGCAAACATCACCCCCCTCTCCCCCCCTAAAGGAGAGATAACTATCCCAGCGGAGTGTAGCCTCCCAGACATCTCAAATGCGCAGGTGAAAGCTGCTCTCTCTAAAGCTAAAAACACAGCATCAATGGGACCGGATGGTGTCCCCGGCTGTGTGCTACATGAGCTAAATGAGGAATTAAACCCGCACATAAGGCAGCTGTTTAATCTCAGCCTTACCACAGGATACGTACCCAAGGAGTGGCGTACGGCAACTGTGGTCCCACTCCACAAAGGCGGTGCCTCTACGGACCCTGGTAATTACTGCCCCATAAGCTTAACAAGTCTAGTCTGCAAAGCTATGGAGAGGATCATAATGGAGCTTATAAACAAAGATATAGGGGACTTGCAGACATTGGACCCGACCCAGTTTGGCTTCGTCAAGGGCAGATCATGCCTTTTGAACTTGGTCGACTTCTTCGAAACAGTCACCAAGGCCATTGATGAGGGAAAGGCAGTCCATACAGCCTACCTTGACCTTGCAAAGGCTTTTGACACAATGCCCCACTCGGGTATTGTAGAAAAACTTAACAGCTTAAATGTAAACCCATATGTCACAAGATGGGTTGCAAACTGGCTTAAGGACAGAACCCAGAGGGTTAGAGTTGCTGGCGCTATGTCAGACTCCAAGCTGGTCACAAGTGTTGTCCCACAGGGCTCGGTCCTTGGCCCCCTAATGTTCGGCATCTACTTCTCAGAAGTACAGGCCAACATGGGAGGACTTTGGCTGACAAAGTTTGCAGACGACTGCAAACTGGGCGCCATAGTGGAAAGTGCATCGGACACGGATATCCTTCAGAAGGGACTCACGGAAACAGATAGCTGGTGCCAGAGCCATGGCCTGAAGTTAAACGCCAAAAAATGTATAGTCATACCCTTCGGGAAAAACAAGGTAACCCCAAGCTACCATATAGGTGGCAATCCACTAAGCACAGAAGAGGTTATCAGGGACCTGGGGACCCAGGTTGACAGTGGCCTTTCTTTTGACACTCACGTTGCTAAAGTGGTTAGAAAGACCTTCTACATTGCCCACCTGATCATGAAGGGATTCACATCCAGATCTAGTGAGGTCATTGTTCCCCTATACTCTTCACTTATCAGACCAATGATCGAGTACAATGCCCCATTCAGGATGTATCTCACCCGACATCTGCAGCAATTGGAGAGACCCCAAAAGTTCCTCACCAAAAGGATAAAGGGACTCCAAAATCTGTCATATGCTGCCAGATTGAAGAAACTCCAGCTCTATTCAGTCGCATACCATCTGCTCAGAGGTGACATGTGCCTGACATACAAGGCCATGTCCAACCTGGAATTAATGGACATGCTCCACTTCAAAAAATCCAAATCCACCAAAACCACTAGAGCAAGCGACTTAAACCTTAGCACGGATATAAATAGGACGTGCTGAGGGATAGATTTATCACTCAGAGACTCCCTATGCTGTGGAATAAAATCCCGGTCCATGTGAGGCAGAGCACCTCGCTGGCTCTGTTCAAGAGAAATCTTGACCTGTGGATGGGAGATCGTAGGTTTACCCTGGGAATCATCTCTGTGTCACTGCTGGACAGAGGCACAACAAACTAATGGGCACAGTATTTTTTCATATAAGGGGTGGCGTAAGCCACAAAACTTTGGGCTAGGCTTATAAATGCCTTAGGGCAGATAGCCTAGTATAAACCTATGAACCTATCAGACATCTCTTTTTAAATTTAGACAAATTTAAACAATGGAAAAAAACACACTCAAGAAACTATCTAAATAACCACTGTCTAAGAATTTAGTTAAATACAAGGCCAACTACTAGGCCAACTGCTAACTAGAAACACTTCTATAGAAAAAACAAAGCCAACACAGGGCATTTATCTAAATCTAAATCTATACATTATATATATATAAAGTATCCTAACAAGAAAGTCAAGAAAAAGTTTTTTAAAACTTGCAAATAGACAAATATATCCAATAAAATTGGTCCGAGCTATCTGGAACACCGAGATCTGTGCCACTGCAAACTAGATCTGAGGTAATTCCAACAGTGCATCATGGGATAAGGGGCTTGGTCTCGAGCTACTGGCAAACCTTGAGCTTTGCTACTGGCCATATCGGAGCTGAGGGTCGGCTCCGAACCCATCAGTGAGAATAAACGGCGAGATTTAACAACTTCACATGTGATGTATAATGTTTGCAACTACAGTTATTTCAGTGGTGTCTGTGATGTATTATGTTTGCAACTAAAGTGGTGTCAATGTTGTTTGTTTTTTTATTTATGTAAATGTAAGCTTGTCTATGTCATACATGATCATTTACTAAAGATGTTTATTGGAAAAAAATGTCATTACTTAAAATATATCTTAGAATCTGATGGTGACATTAAAATGAAAAATGTTCAAAACTCTATCACTGGACAGATTTACAAGAGCATTAACAAGCAGTATGAAAAGTGGGTATTGCAAAGTGATCTCAATAACTCTTGACTTTAGCAGAATGCTTAATAAATAATGTCACATTGTTCAAAATTAGATTTTCTGCTTGTAAGTCTAAAGTTGCAATCTTCAGTGAAACAAAAAGTAGCAAGTAATGGGTTAGCTTGTTTCAAGTGAGGAGGGAGGAATCACATAGCAATATTCTGTTCTGCTAGTAGTACAAATGTGAAAACTAATATGCATACTACAAATGAAACTTTTCATACTGAATGTGATAAGACTACAGCTAGAATAATTGAGTCAGTATTACATCAATGTGTTGCAAGCAAGCTAGTAAAGTGCACTATGTTTTTGGAAGGGAGAGAAGTCCAAGCTCTCCTAGACTCTGGAAGCATGATTACTTTTGTCAAAATTCCCCTGGTAAGCAAGCATAAGATAAGTAATAAACAAATGATGATGGTCATATAAGGAATATCCCCTTACACATGTAGACATTCAAACAGTTAACATCCTATATCTTCATCCTTGACCTGACTCATGATGTTACATTAGGAAAACGTTCTCCCTCATTTTAAGTCTCTGTGGAAGAGGTAAAAAGAGGGAGAATTCCAGATACAGATTAAAAGTCCTTACTACATACAATCTTGAGGGGAAAAAAGGACCAGAGTCACATAAAGGATACCTTTAAATACTTTAAGCCAATCTACAGAGTTAGTTCCATATTTAAAACAGAGATGTAGAAGAAAAAACAAGACATACTGTCTGGAGACATAAAACAGATGGAAGATAGTATTTTTAAAAGAAATAATCACTGGGGTCTATATTAAATTACTGAACAGAATGAACGTCGAATGGCCGAAATATTGAAAGTGCCGTTCACATCACTTGGTTTTCGCCCCCCACACCTCCCGCTAATTATATATACTAACTCCAAGATCGCACTACAGTGAAGACAGGGCAAAATTCCCAATCTTCACTGCACCCCAATCCCACAAACCAGAACTCAATGAACAGCACTTTCGATAATCCAGCCGTTGGACATTCGTTCTGTTCGATAATTTAACACAGACCCAATCATTGGTGGTATCACAACCATCGAAAAGACACTGAGTAGTCAAAAACTGTAACAGACTTACGGCTGCATGGAAACCAGCATTAAGCAATACTTATGAATGCTGAGAAAATAAGGGTTTGATTAAATAGGATAAAGTGCTATATTATATCATAGAAAGCTGGACACTTTTAGTTGTTCAGAAACTAATGTGATCCAGATACCATTAAAGGAACAACTTGAACAGTAAGGGGAATGTGGGGGTGCAGGGGGGCATAGCCCCCCTTCTACAGATGTTTAGTTTTGTGTTTTTTTGTTTTATATGTTTTTACTTCAGTGTTCGAACTTTTACGAGTTTGAACATATGGCCTCGGCCATGTGTGGTTCGAACTTGTAAAAATTCAATCTACTGAAGTAGATATATATATATATATATATATATATATATATATATATTTTTTTTTTACATGTACACAAATATATCAGTATCAGTGATGCAACAGTTAGCACATTTGCCTTTGGTGCAGAATGATGTGGGTTCTATTCCCACAACAAGTAGGTCATTTTCTGATACTGCCATGCAGCATATGGGGGTGCTGCCCTCCACAATGTGAGTCCTTCTGATGAAACATTAAACTGTGATCCAATCTGCTTGAGTTGGTGATAGTTCAGGTGAATGTAAAAGATCCCACAGCTCCTATCATAAAGAGTAGGGGTTCTTTATTTACACATTATTTACATTTTTGCTCATTTCTATACATGTTTACAAATTTCCAAAACTTTAATCAGACATTTACTTAATTTCTTCCTTATACATTCTATTTTTCACCTTAATACATTGTTCTTTGAACTGGACCCCCACTCTTTCTTCCATGACCTGATTTTCTTTAATATCAGTGATAATATACATTTTCCATTGAACATAATTTCATTTAATCTCTCATTCCCAATTACCCATATTACATAAAATAACTTTTTGTCCATTCTTATCTTATATTCTGTTTCTATTCTTATAATATCAGTATTTATTCATTTTTATGTCACTGCTGTTTTTTTAATTCTACAAAACATTTTCTTCACGTATGTTTCCCACAATTTCTGCAATATTTTACATTTTAGAAAAACATGTTCTGTAGCTTCTTCTTCACCACAGCACAAACACATTCTTAACTTTTCTAGGTAACTTCTTAATTCCCAAACACGATAAAAAATGCTGACATTCTGTTTTATTACTACACCACTCTTTTACAGCCATTATCTTTTCTTCTGGTAAATATTTCCATGGATTAACATGATAATATTGTACCATTAAGTTTGTATACCATGTTTTTCGATCTTCTTCTACCTGATTAATTTTTATCTTCCACATTTCTTTCTTTCTTCATAATTTTCTATTTCTTTATTAATGCACAGTCTTTTTCTCTCTTACTGTTTCCTAAACATTTTCATATTTATACTTAAACAGTCTTACTACTAATTTTTAATTTTCTTCACTTATCCATCTCAACAATTTATACAAATTTAATAAGGCTGCAAATACTACTGGATTTAATAATTCCAATCCCACTTCATCTATGCTCGTACATAATACTCCTCTCTTAACAGGATATAATTTAGATCCCCATATAGATGTGAATATGACATCTAACATTCCTTTTTCATACATTCTTGGAATCGTGTACTCACCTGATAAGTACACTATTTTCCCATTAATACTGAATTTATCAAATTGGATTTTTCCCTATAGGATAATCTATATGTACTTAACAACAAATTTCCTTCAGTTCCTTTATCAGATTTTCCCATTGTATGACACTTACTGTTTTATTTACAAAAGTTATTGCCAATACTGAAATTTCTTTCACTGTAAACTGTATTCCCCCTATTTTATATTATTCCTAAACCATTACTTTTATCCTTATTTAATGTCATACGTACTTCTTTTGAACACTCTATCAAAAAATATATATTTTTTCATTCATACATTATTTTTAATTATAATTTCATCTGCATATGTCATTAAAACTGGAATATACACACCTGTTTGTGTTACATAGTTTGCATTCTACATTTTACTATTCATGTTACTATCATATTCATAACTAAAGCAAATATACAACTCATAAGACAACCTTGTCTTATCCAATTGCTTGCATTCTACATTTTACTATTCATGTTACTATCATATTCATAACTAAAGCAAATAATATACAACTCATAAGACAACCTTGTCTTATCCAATTGCTTATCTGTATTTCCTTACTTAACCAGCCATGAATCAAAATTCTTATCTTATTATTACTATATGCTGTCATACAAACTTTTTAACTTTGTCACTACAATTGTGTGCCTATATTAGTTACCATAACATCTTATGCTCTGTTGAATCAAATGTTTCATTAATATCATCTACCATAAGTTTTGTATTATTTCTTCTATTTAAGATATCATCCACAATTTCTCTTACTATCTTTAACACTGCTTGACGTCCCTTTCCTTTCATACCATATACATTTTCTCCCATTATATTTTCAATTACATTTTCCAGTCTTTTTTGAATTACTTTCATTAAAAAATGTTTAATCTGTATTATTTAATACTATTGGTCCAGTTCTTTATATCTTCTTTTTTGCCTTTTAGCTAAATAAATTTTAATGTTCCACTACACATTACCTTATAATAAAAACCTTCATTTAACCATTCATTAAAAACATATAACAAGTATGCTTTTCTGCCATTCCATTCCATTTTTATACATTTTACATCCTATTCCATCTGGACCTACTACCTAATCTATATTAACTTGTCTAAGAACTTTATCTAATTCACACATAGTAATCTCTTTCTCAATTTCTTTATTTACTTGATCTGAAAAACTTTTTACTTTCCACATTTTATTACAATTTTTCTTTTTTTCTTTAAATATTTCTTCCACATAATGAACTATTGTTTCCATTATCTGTTTTTGATTTCTTATTAACTCTTTTTCTTTATTTTTCATACCTCACATTACATACTATCTTTTTTCATAGGTGTGTACTAGGCTAACGGCCCTGGAGCCTTTACAAGCCTAGCCCATAGAAGTGCCCTAGCATCGTGCAGCCTGACGTTAGTTCCCAGTGCCTCTATCAAGTAGACCTACTGGAGTGATCCCCGGGGCTAACTTTCTATTTCCCATCCACTCATCAAGATTTCTCTTGAAGACGGCCAGTGAGGTGCTCTGCTTGACATGTATGGGAAGTCTATTCCAGAGCATGGGCAGTCTCTGTGTTATGAACCTGTCCCTCCAGTATGTTCTGTTGATTGTGGTAATGAGGTTGAGGTCTCTGCAGCATGTGGTGTGGAGGGATTGGGATTTCTTTAGATGTAGCATTTCTAACAGAGCTGGGTCAGACATGGCTTTATAAGTCAAGCAGAGATTGCCTCTTAATAGACGATATGAGACAGAGAATAGCTGGAGTTTTTTGAGTCTGTCCATGCAGGACATGTGTTTAAGGCATAAGATCTTCTTCGTGAGGTACTTTTGTGGCCTTTCCAGTTGTTGCATGTGTCAAGTGAGGTACATGCCAAATGGGGCATTATATTCAATGATTGGCCTAATGAGGCAAGAGTAGAGAGAGATGATGACCTCTTTCTTCCTAGATGCAAAACCCTTGGTAATGAGATGTGCCACATATAAGGACTTTCTAACCACAGTGGAAATGTGGTGGTCGAAGGAGAGATTGCTGTCAACCTGTGTCCCCAGATCTCTTATACTGCCTTCAATGTTCAGTGGGCTCCCACTGATGTGGTAATTAGTGGGAATGGAGTTTTCCCAAAGGGGATGACGACACATATTTTGGCATTAAGCTTAAGGTCATGGTTTCAACACCAGTCATTGGTCTCAGTGAGGCCTTTCTGTACGATGTCTACATTACTTGGGGAGTTAATAGTTCCCAGCTTGCATTCATCTGCGAACTTGGTCAGCCAGAGTTCCTCTGTGTTGGCCTGGACTTCTGAGAAGTAGATGCCAAACAGGGGAGGACCCAGGACTGATCCCTGTGGGACTCCACTCATGACTGGTCGGCAATCTGACTTGGAGTCCGCTTTCACACTGTGGGTTCTACTTGTGAGCCAATTTCCAGCCAACCTAGTGAAATAGGGATTGATGCCTAATTTGGTGAGTTTATCAATAATTCCTGAGTGGGGAATGGTATCAAAGGCCTTGGCCAGATCAAGGTAGGCTGTATGAACTGCCTTGCTCTTATCCACAGCTCTGGTGACTGACTCAAAGAAGTCAACCAGTTTGAGCAGGCATGATCTTCCTTTCACAAAACCAAATTGTGTGGGATCCATATTTTGGAGATTCCCTATATCCTTGTTAACTAGGCCGATGATGATGTGCTCTATAGCCTTACATATCAGACTTGTCAGGCTAATGGGACGATAATTCCTAGGGTCTGTAGTCACTCCCCCTTTATGGAGAGGGATGACTGCAGCAGTGCGCCATTCAGTAGGGACAATGCCTGAGGTGAGGCTGTAACTGAACAGGGCACACAGATGTGGTACCAGTTCACTTTGTAGTTCATGTAGAACACATCCAGTGATATTGTTGGGTCCCATGGAAGCTGTATTCTTGGCCTTGGACCTGTGCTGCAGTAATGTTGGGTTCCTGGCATTCCTCCGGTATTGTGATTGGTTCTTTGGGGGGGGGGGGTAAAGCTGGCATTGAATCTGTCAGCCAGTATGTTGGCAATATCTCCTTGGGAGGCTATTGCTGAGGCGCTAGAGGTTCGATTAAATTATTTGAGTGGTGTCTATGCTCATTTATTTTTTTATTTTTTGTGCTCTACTGGTTGTTTTTGAATGTTGGCAGTAACTGTTGGCTCAGTATAGGAGGTACCGTTGTGCAGTAACTCAGTGCAAACCTGGGTATTCCAGTGGAGATTCCTGATATAACTATAGAAGGCTTTGTGGTTGTTTTTAGTGTCTGCCACAATTCTGCCTTCATAGCTGGCTTTAGAGGTTTTGATGAGGGATCTCAACTTTTTGTTGAGGCTAATAAGGGAGTTTTTTCAGTCTTGGGACTTCACCTTTTTCTGCAATAGTTTCTTCCTTCTGTTGTAGAGTTTATTAATGGCAAGGGACCACCAGATTGACTTCCTTTTTTTTTGGAGGAGAGCGTCTTGGTTCTGTTGGGTATGGCTAGTTCAATGCATTTATGTACATGTTTGTACAGTGCATTGGTGTATGATTCGGCAGTCATGCATCTATTTTCCATTGACATGGGTGCCATGAATTTAGCCACCTCTGTTTTTAGGAGCCCAAAATTAGCTTTGGAGAAGCTTTTCATGGTGGTTACCTTTGCGGGTGGTGTGGGTGAGATGTGGATTTCCATGGTGATTAGTTTGTTGTCGAATCTAACCAGGGAGGAATTGACTATTGGTTTAGAGCAACGGTTGCCCATGTTAGTAATAACCAGGTCAAGGATGTTGCTACCTCTAGTGGGGGTAAGAATCAGCTAGTCCAGGGCATTGGAACTGATGAATTCCAGGAAGAGTTGGGCCAGTGTATTTCTGGATGAGTAGTTTTCCATGTTGATGGGGGGTACTTGAAGTCACCTAGTATGAGAGTGTTGGGTTGGACCCTAATAGTTTCCAGGGTGCTTAGGAATGTGGAGTGAGAGTCTTGGGACATGGTTGAGGACATATAGAGGCTATGACCTGAATCTCCATCTTACCCAATGTTAGTTGTACCTGAAGTATTTCAGATGCATTATACTGGGCTACCAGTCTGGAGGTGTGCATATCCTTTATGAATATGGAGACACCACTGCCTTTGGAGCTTCGGTCCATGTTCTGGGGCCAAAAGGTGTGGAATGAGTTATAGCCTGTTAGCACTGGGGTGCTTTCTGCTGCTTTAAACCAGGTCTCTGTTACAGCACTAATGCTGGTGTCCTCCATTTTGAGGGGTGCTTTGAGCAAGTGCATCTTGAGATTTAGACTTCTAGCATTGAGCAGCATGACTCTCAGATTGCATTTATTTACAGCTGTTATGGTGGTAATTTCATCTTTGAACATCGCTTACAAAAGGCACTATAGGGGTGGCAAGAGCCTTAGCCAGCATCCGGAAACCCAGGGGTGACAGATGCAGGCCATCTCTGGCAAAGCATCGAGGTCTGTCAATCATGTCATCCCAAGCAGACAGGTAATGGATCCCCTTAGAATGACACCAGAAACTTAGCCAATTGTTGAAGTCAATCATTTTCTGCTTGTACTGTGGTATCATTCTGTGTGACAGGAGGATGCTGCTCAGGGCTATGGTCATACCTGCCTGGGCCACATAATGCAAGAACACCTCCATATCTCTTTTCATGTAGTCCAGGGAGGTGGGTCACAGGTCATTCACACCCACATGGACAGTGACAGAGTCATACTTGTACTTGTGGTGGAGTGACCTGAGTGCGTGTGCTTTGTGTCGGATTCTGACACCTGATAGACAGCTGACTGTTACCTTCTCCTTATTCAACCTAGTGAGTGGGACATCAATGTGCCTCACTATCGAGTCACTTATGATTATAGTGTATTGGGCAAGCTGTTTTGCGTTAGGGGCTTAGGTTGAGGGGCACACTGTGTAGGTGAGCTATGTGTCTTGTGGTTTGTGCTGTGTTGTGGTGGTCAAGTACATTTCTGCCTTGGAGGTCTCTGCTATTTGGGTAGATTTCTATTGACAGTCTCTGCGAAGGTGGGTGTGTGGTTTCTGTTTTTATGTGAGAGCTGTGATGGTGGGTCTTCTGAAGAGCTATGTGTTGCATGTGGTGTGGTGCAGGTTTTGACCTTCTCCTCTTGACCAGCTATTCCTGTCTTGGCTTGAGAGTGCATGGTTTTCAATTTGGATATATAAGTGCATCTCTCACAAGTTTGAGTGTTGGGAGGTAAGAGGAGAGGGTTGTCTGTGTACATGAGGCAGTTGCTATACTGCCTCAGAATGCCCAAGTTCACCAGGTTAATAGGAGAAAGCACAGGGAACTGACCTTTAGACATGCCAGGAGGGATGGTCATTATTACTAAGTACTAGAGCTGTTTCCTTATACATTCTTTTTACAGGAAAAATGTCACTCACGGTGTCTGAGCCTGTACAGAGCAATGCCAAACACTTGAGGAGAAACTAAAATGTAGACCCTGAAAATTTAAGGATGAAGTATTTAGGCAGATATTCTGAAGTTAGAAAGAAATCAAGCAGTTCTGTTGTTGTTGTTTGTCTTTTCGGCTTTTCCCGGTTAGGGGTCGCCACAGCAGAACTCCGGTCCGCTAATGATTGGCAACAAATTTTTTATGGTGCTGAGTTGCCAGTTAGACGCCCAACCTTCAGCAAAAGCACGCCCATTCACGCATGTCTTTTGGAGGCCACTCGACCACGGGGAGGACATGCAGACTCCACACAGAAGGCACTCCAGCCGTGAATCAAACAGGAGAACCTCTTGCTGTGAGGCAACAAATCTACCGCTCTACCGCTGTGGCTTTAGAAAGAAATCAAGCAGTACTTACTGAAAAATAAAGAATTTGCTTGTCAAGAATGATGAAAAGAGGGGAGTCGCATGAATGGCTGCTGCCTGGTTACTACTAATGCTGGTCTCAGCACAGCTTCACTCTGTTGGGATACAATACTCCTTTGCTTCTTCTCTCACCATAAGTAAAATGTTAGCACCAATCCCAAGAAGAGAAACAGGCCACATCTTGTTTGGTGATCCATAGCCTTGTCCCAGATGATGCAAGGGTCTGCAGGCTTGTAACCTTTTTCTGGTAGATGCCTCAAATAGCAACTAGACCAATTAGGTACATTAAGCACAGACAATCCCTCTCCAACCAGAAAAAGTCAGGAATCAGTGCACTCTGCTCCTACTCTCACCAGGATCAGAATATAAGCACAGATTCCAAGCTGTCACCTATAAAGCAGTTATTAAGCTTTCTGGTGATCAGCATCCACCAGGAAATAATGTAACTGCACTCCTTCTCTCACCAGGAGAAAACAGAAGCACTAATCCCTAGATGACTACTGAGAGGCAGAATGTGGGCTCTCCAATAACTGGTGGTCTTGCAATAGATGCTTAAAGGTAAGATGAAAAAATGTTTTATCTTAAACACTGCATTGTGCACTAGAGGAGTTAGATGTGAAAGTGAAGTTTTAGTGGACAGTCACTATTTTTAAAACAAGATACACTGAAAGGGGTGGTCACTTTTATATTCTAGTACTATGGAATACAGTAGGATGGCCAATAAATTTAAATAGTTGAAAGGGAGTGATTTCACAAAATGATAATTTTTGTGCTTACTCACACCAGCCAGTAAAAGCAGAGAGGAAATGAGATATATGGTTAAATTAACATAAGGAGCAGGCAACTAGAAAGACAGTGGTGTTTAAGAACACAAACAGTAACTGGGTGGGAGAGTGTGAATAAAAATTCTGTCTGACTCACAAGAGACAGAGCTGTGGTCTCTTTTTAAGTTTTAATATGCAGTTAAAGGCAGAATACAAGTAAAAAAACAGTGTAAAGAAAACAAATCACAGTATACAAAATAGAAAAAGGCAATAAAGTAATACAAAATACAACAACTAAAAAGCAAACTAACCTTTCCCTCACAGCAAAGTGTAGCAGAGTCTGGGTGAGCCTTTCTAGTAAAGCTCTGAAATGTTTTATTTTACCCCTTAAACAGAAGGTTTAGTTCCTAGCTCCACCCCCCCCCCAGTTCGGAGATGATTAACCTTAACTGACCTGTTCTAACTTACGTGTGACTCCTTAACTGACCTGTTCTAATTTCTGTCTGACTTACAACAGACAGAGCTGTGTTCTCTTTTCCAGTTTTAATATGCAGTTAAAAGCAGAATTCAAGTAAAACATAATGTAAAGAAAATAAATCACAGTATACAAAAAAAAGGTAATACAGCAATACAAAATACAACAACCAAAAAGTAAACTAACCTTTCCCTCAAAACAAACTGTAGCAGACTCTGGGTGAGCTTTTCCAGTAAAGCCATTTGACAATCCTATCCAAACATGCTGACACTTCTTCCTTCATTCCTTGTAATAAATATCTTTGTTTATATAATACATTCTTGATCTTTTCATAAGTTTTTATATAACTTTTTTCTTTATCATAATATTCACTGTCATTCTTGTCTAGTTTTTTAAAAGCATTTCTATATATTTCTACATATCTTTCTTTTTCTGTTCTGCTTTCCCTCTGGCATTTTAAACATTTTCTCTTATATTTATTTTTAAATGTAATCCACCATTCCGACCAATTAACACATACAATATTTTAACAGTAACATGAGTTCTCCTTCACTGTATGATTCATCTTTTCTCTTTTCATTCCATTCTTTCTCATTTATTCTTTTTATTCTTTTCCCTATCTTCCTATGTTCTTTATTTTCATTTATCTCCATCCATATTGCTAAATGATCTGTAAAACCTGTTACAACTGTTTCCTTTTCTGGTATCCATATTTCTTCATATATTATAAAAAATCAATTTCTGATTTAAGAATGCCTCTTACATATGTCCAGAAATTTCTATTCAAAATGAACAATTTACCACATTTCATAATTTCAACCATTTTTCTTATATCCTTTCCTCTCTTTTTTGCCTCTTAAATCACAATTAAAATCCCTGTTATTATAATATTCATATTTACTCCTATGCAATTCAATAATTGTTGAAATAAACTCTCCCTTTCTTCACATATAACACAGACACATATAAAGCTATAATTCTAGCAGTCTATATCACATCATTGAAAACTCTAATTATCGACTCATTAATCATCACGATCATTTCAAAGTCTCACTTTGTTGAACGACCGTTTAATCAAAGTTTTTCATAGGGAAAAACAATGGCTGTCCAACATACTGTCCATCACAAAATTCTAAAAATTTAAAACCTACCCAAGTGGGGGTGCTTTGCCCCACACATCCCCCCAACTAAATATACCATCTCTGATATTGCATGACAGTGGGGAAAAGGGCAAATTCTCAATGATGGCCAATTGTTGTTTTTCCCTATGAAAAACTTTGATTAAAAGGGTGTTCGACAAAGTGAGAGTTCGACAAAGTGGGTTCACTGAATTGTGATTCAATAATTAGAGTTTTTGGTGATATGATATAGACCCAATTCTAGACATTTTTCTTGCCATCTCACATCAAACAATAGTTAATCTTTCCATTCTCACTAGCATTACATGTAATATCTTTACTGTTTTCCTATATAATACTGCTATTCCTGAACACTGTTCATTTCCCAAATTCAGTATTAGATTTCCATCCCATATTTTTTCTGTTTGCAAGCTTTCTTCCTTTGACATCTTATGTCCTCTAATACAATTATATCTATATCACATTTATTACACCATTCTAAAATCCTTATTCTTCTTACTAGATTTTAATACTATTTACATTTATTGAAAGAGTTTTAAATTATTACTCTCTCCTTTTCCTTAATTTAGGAGAAATCACTTTCCCTTTTTAGTTTTCAATGCCCATTTCTTTTCTTTTTTCTTTTAAATTTATTCCTTTCAATTTCCTTTTCTTATCCTTTACTCTTCTGATAGAATTCTTTTTTCCTTTTACTATTTTCCAGTTTATATCATCTTCATCACTAATTTCTGGCTTTTTCTATCCCTCTATCTTCTTGTTCTTTATTTTTATCTTTTTGTTCTTCCAAATTATCTTCAATTTCAATTACCAATTTTTTCAGTTTTTTCTATATCTTCACCTGTTTTTTTCTATCATTAACCTCATTTTTACAGTTCATCCTTAAAATGCCCAGTTTGCTTACATTTATAACATTATAGTTCACATTTTTTTGCATCATGTGCTGTTTTCCCACATATATAACATTTTTTATCACAATTATTCACAAAATGCCCTTCTTTCACATAAACAAATTTTTTTGGTTGTCCCCAATATTTTACTACATCCATATTACCATCAACATTTATAACACTTTAATTTCCATTTTCAGAAAAACATTACAATCCCAGCCCTCAGTCCATAAACCTCTATTGTCATAAACTTTTGAAATGTCCATCACTACTTTAGAAACATTTTTTTAATTTTTCTAAGTCTCTCTTTCTGCTAAAGACTGGAATAGTATAGGAATTCTTTTTTTTTTTTGGTTTACCACATGTTTTTTCCATGGATTATTGTTTTGTCTTTTCATATTCACACACATAAAATTTCCACTCCCTGAACAGTCTCAAAGATAATGTCACAAAAAATCTCCATTTATCAAAATGAAACCTCTTTCCTCTTGTACCTCGATGCCCAAAAACTATAGTGTTCCATACCTCATATATCTGTTTAATTCAATATTCTTTTTTTACTTTGTATTCTTACCATGTGATTTCTTTTCAGGCCATCATCTCTTTTATCATTCTTTTCTTGTTTACTCCCAATTGTTTCAGCATAGCTCTTCTTCTTTGGTTCAATGTCCCTTTTTGTAATTTCTTCCATGTCTTCATTCTGAATTTTATCCATTATTTCTCCTCACAATACATCTCCTCCACTTTCTGGTCCACTCTGTAGCAACATCTCTTGCAATATATAATCCTGCAACCCTCCTGACTGGAGGGCCATAACCACTGGGTCTACATTATGTAGTTTAAGGAACTAAAAGTCGACTACCCTTTCATCGACACATATGTGTCGAACCTGAACTTGAGCAGATGGCCACATTTGGCCATTGTTTTAAATCTACCCTTTTCCCCACTGTAGTGCGATCTCAGATTTAGTATATTTAGTTGGGGGGGTGTTGGGGCACAGCTCTCCCACATTTGGGGGGGCAAAGCCCCCCACTTCATAATGTTTGTTATATTGTGTGGTACGTAGTTGGCTTACCAGTTTTTTTTCCCTTGGGGAAAAATAGACGATGTGGCCATTTGCTCAAGTGCACGTCCGACACATATATGTTGATGAAAGGGTAGTTGACTTTTAGTTCTTTCAACCACATAATACAGACCCATAACCATGCACTCTACTTTGCCATAATTTCCAACTCAGCAAACAAATTATCCTGAAACACTACCTCCAACTCTTCACTTTCCTGCTATGAACTGGCATTCATTCATCTGTGCTCTCTCCATCATCTTCCCAATGCCATGCACCAGCCACCACTGCATTAGGATTGAGACATGCACATGTAATTGTGTCTAGTTCATCTGCAAATTATAAAAACACTGACTAGGATTTTTTTATTGATATATACATTACATATTATTTACATATTTACATTATTTACATCTATTTACAAACCTCCATACATTATAAACTTCAATTTAAGCATTTGCCCCAATCTTTTATCCACAACCAAAACATTATTTTTTCCAAAATCTTTGTCAAAGTCAATTTTCCACTCTATTTAATTGAATTTAGTCTCTTGTTCCATATAGTCCATGAAGCATAAAATATTACTCTGTCCATTTTCTTCAATTCTTTCTGTTTACGTGCACCATAATAAATTCTATTATGTCCATATTTATTTGTTCAAATTTTAACAAACTTTTCACCCTATTATCTTTACATATTTCTTTCTACAAATTATTAACTCTTTCACATTTCAAAAAAAAATGCTTAGTAGTCTCAAACACTTCACATTTATTACATACTCTATCTTGCTTTTTTTGCATGGCATATTTGCCTTAACCTGCAATATTCTAATAGACAATCTCCATAAAAATCACTACATTCTTTAATCGTTTTATAGTTATTACAGCTCATCATTTTGGCTTTTTCTTATCTATTTCTAAATCTTTCCATGGATCAATACAATAAAATGCTTTCATAATACTTAAGTACCATTACTTTCTATTTTTCTCACATATATTCTTTTTTATTTTCCATAACACAATTTTGTTTTAGTACTCTTTCATTTCTTCATTCACAACGCTTTTACTTCATTTTTTAACTTCCATTCCTTCCCACAGTTCTTTGTATTTATAATTTAGTATCATTTCTATCAAGTTTTTATTTTCCTTCATAACTCATTTTAATACCTTATATAAAATTAAAGGTACTGTATGTACTATTGGGCTTATTAAACCCAAACCTCCTTGCTTTTCTTTCATATACAGAATCCCTCTTTTGCCTGGACTCAGTATAGAGCCCCAAAGAGAATATAATCATCATTAACTCATTTTCATACTTAATAGGAATCATAAAGATGTTAGCAACATAAGCAATTTTTTCCTATTACCATGGTGTTCAACAACTGCGCTTTTTTTCTATATGAAAATCTATATGATTTCCAAAAGTTAGTCATACCCTTTACTTTTTTGAGTACATAATCTCATTGTTGTTGTCTGTATTCATTCCTTCCAAATGTTATTCCTAATACATCTATATATTTTTCAGTGAACACACCTCCTATCATACCTTCAAAACTACATCCTTTACTTTTCTCCTTATTTAGACTTAAAACTATTTTTTAATTTATAATTAATTTTTCATTTACATTTTCCATGCATTCTTTATTTTTAATAATTAATACAATATCATCTGCATAATTATACATTATTGGCAACTGCACTCCTTCATTTTGGATCTACCACTACTTGACATTTTATTAATTTCCTTCACTATTACATTCATAAAAAATGCTTTATTCCACATTCTATTTTTATTTTTCCCCCAATCCAGCTATTTACATTTAGTTTCACATAGTTACTTTCATAAACAGATTTTATTACTTGTAATATTTTTTGCTTACATTATATGCCTGCAAAATTCCCCATAATGATTTACATTGAATGTTTTCATAAGCTTTACTTCTATCACAACCTTCGCTTCTACATTTTTATTTATGATACCATCAATTATTTCTCGTACTATCCATAATAACCCTGGACTTCCTTTTCCTTTTCTTCCAAATACATTTTGGTCATATATTCTATCCATTTTTTTCTGTAAGCTTTTTGTTATTATTCTCATAAAATGTTATAATCTGGATTATTCAATGGTATTCATATAGTCTATCCATTTGTTTCTGTAACCTTTTGTTATTATTCTCATAAATATTTTATAACCTGTATTATTCAATGTTATAGGTCTCCAATTTTTTACCTCCTCTTTATTTCCCTTTTTAAATATAAATTTTATAACTCCTGCACATATCTCTTTCTCTTTAATTCCAGTTCCTAACCATTCATTCATAACTTCTATAACAATTATTTTTGCCACTCTTTCATTTCTTTATACATACCATATTCAATTCCTCCCAGTCCTGTTGCAGAATTCATGTTAATATATTTTAGAATTTCATTCAATTCTTTCATGGTTAGCTTTTGTTCTAAATACTCATTATCTTCCTTATTTAAATTTTCACCTTTATAAATTTGTTCTCTATTTTCTTCTCTCTTAACAAATAATTCCAATACATATTCTTTAATTATTTCATATATTCCTTCTTGCTGACTTATTTGCTTACCTTCCTTATTTTTTAATTCTCTTATTTTTCCTTCTTTTATGATTTTACTCAAATATGGTGCTATCTCTTCTTTCTTTCCTTGTAAACAATATTGTTTGCTTATATAACAAGTTGTTAATTTTAATTTGATTAATTTTATATATTTCTCTATTTTCATAAAAGGAAATGTTCTTCTCTAATAAGTCTCTAAATGTTTCTTGAATTAATATCTTATATCTCTTTTTCTTTTCTTCCTTATACATTCTAAAATACTTTTTTATATTTTTCTTTAAAATTAAGCCACCAGTCTAATTTTCATAAAACTTCCTCACAGTCATATGATTTTCCATAATTCCACAAGTTCTTTCTTCTCTTCTAAATCTAATTCATTTTCATTAATTAGCTTTATTCCTTTTCTTATTCTTATATATTCTTCATTTTTCTGTACTTTAACCCATACTGCCACACAATCTGAAAATCCAGCATACATAATTCCTTTTTGTTATAACCTTTAAACTATCAGATGTTAAAAAATAATAATTTTCAGTCCTAATTTCATTCCTTCTATAGTTCCAGTGGTTATTCTCCCATACACTTAACTTTCCTCTTCTCATAATTTTTTTAGCCATTTTAACATCACAATTGCTCTTATTTTTCCTAAAATTACAATTAAAATCACCCACCACTATTATCATCTTTTTTCGGCTGTTCCCGTTAGGGGTCGCCATAGCAGATCATCTGTTTCCATTTCTTCCTGTCCTCTGCATCTTGCTCTGTCACACCAACCACCTGCATGTCCTCTCTCACCACATCCATACACTTTACCTTAGGCCTTCCTCTTTTCCTGTTACCTTTTAGCTTCACTAAACCTTCCAACCTGGGATGACCCTCTAATATACTTACTCCTAATCCTGTCCACCCTTGTCACACCCAGTGCAAATCCTAACATCTTTAACTCTGCCACATCCAGCTCTAACTCCTGCCTTTTCGTCAATGCCACTGTCTCCAACCCATATAACATAGCTGGTCTCACTACCCTCTTGTAGACCTTCCCTTTCACTCTTACTGGTACTCGTCTGTCACAAATCACTCCTGACACTTCTCCAACCATTCCATCCTGTCTATACTCTCTTCTTCACCTCTCTTCCACACTCACCATTACTCTGAACTATTGATCCCAAGTATTTAAACTCATCCACCTTCTCCACCTCTACTCAACCTGTCCATCACCATTACAAATAAGAAAGGGCTCAGAGCTGATCCCTGATGTAATCCCACCTCCACCTTAAACACATCCGTCACTCCCACCACAGACCTCACCACTGTCACACTACCCTTGTACATATCCTGTACCACTCTTACATACTTCTCTGACACTCCCAACTTCCTCATACAATACCACAACTCCTCTGTAGGCACCCTGTCATATGCTTTCTCTAAGTCTACAAAAACACAATGCAACTCCTTCTGACCTTCTCTGTACTTCTCCATCAACACTCTCAGAGCAAACATCGCATCTGTAGTGCTCTTTCCCGGCATGAAACCATACTGCTGATCACTAATCATCATGTCCCTTCTTAACCTAGCTTTCATTACTCTTTCCCATAACTTCATGCTATGACTGATCAATTTAATCCCTGTGTAGTTACTACAGCTATGCACATCACCCTTATTCTTAAAAATCGGTACCAAAACACTTTTTCTGCATTCCTCAGGCATCCTCTCACTTTCAACAATTTCATTAAACAATCTAGTTAAAAACTCCACTGCCATTTCACCTAAACACCTCCATGCTTCCACAGGTATGTCATCTTGTCCAACAGCCTTTCCATTCTTCATCCTCTTCATAGCTATCCTTACTTCTTCCTTGCTAATCCACTGCACTTCATAATTCACTATCCGCACATCATCCAACCTTCTCTCCCTCTCATTCTCCTCATTCATCAGCCCCTCAAAGTACTCTTTCCATCTGCTCATCACACTCTCCTAGCTTGTGAGTATGTTTTCCTCATTATCCTTTAGCACCTTTACCTGCTGCACATCTTTCCTAGCTCGGTCCCTCTGTCTAGCCAATCCTTTTCTCCCTCCTTAGTGTCCAACCTTTCATACAACTGTTCGTATGCCTTATCCTTAGCCTTCACAACCTCTCTCTTTGCCATGCACCTCATCTCCTTATACTCCTGTCTACTTTCTTCATCTCTCTGACAATCCCGCTTCTTCTTTGCCAACCTCTTTTGCTGTATTCTCTCCTGCACTTTCTCATTCCACCACCATGTCTCCTTGTCATCCTTCATCCGTCCAGATGTGATACCAAGCACCTTTCTATCCATCTCCCTTACTAGCTCTACTGTAGTTACCCAGCTATTTGGTAACTCTTCACTGCCGGCCATCCAGTGTAAAACCTGGCCAAATTATTCATGCGGACCCACCACTATAATGTCCATATTTACACAAACATATTCAAGAATATTTTTAAACATAATTTCTCTATCCTTTTTTGTTACATATGCATATAAAACTATAATTCTATACACATATTTTTTTATCTCATGTCTATTAACGTAGTTCATCCTAGTTCCACTACGGTTACATCTAATATTTTAATGCTTTCTTGACATAATATACATATGCCCAAGCATGTTTCTTTCCCCATGTTCCAAACTACCACACCATTCCAAAGTTTTTCAGTTTGTATTCTTTCTCCCTCTAGTGATAATATGATCTCTTCTAAAAGAATAATATGCGCATCTACTGCAGCACACCATTGTAATATACCTATTCTCCATTTAAGATTTTTCATACTGTTCACATCTAAAGCTAGTATTTTCAGCTTTTAAGAACAGTTAGTATAATAAAATGTTTATCCCTTTCCTTTCTTATTTTCTCTAAGCATTACATTTTTGAATTTTCATTTCCTTTCTTTAACTCTTTTCCCTATCAAATTATTTTTATTTCTTACTGTGCACCAATCAGCTTCTTCCTCACTTGTCTCCTCTGTTTCTTTTTCCTTGTTACTTTCTTTAATTTATGTATAACCTCCTGTTTATCAGTTACATATTTTTGTACATTTTCTTGTATAACACATTCTACTATCTCTTTATCCTGTATAACTTCATTTTCATTTTCTTACACAATTTCACATTCTAGCCACGAATGACCAGTACTACCACATTTTTTGCACTTACATCACATTTTTTGCATTATGTCCTGTTTTACCATGTAAATAAAATCTTTTTTTATCACATTCATTGATTAAATGATCATTTTTTTCCACAAAAATGTGTTTTTGGTTGACCCCTGTATTTCACAAAACCCATATTACCATGAATATCAATAATACTAGGTACATGCATAACATTATCCTTTTCCATTTTCAGTATTACTCCACATTCACATCCCCCTGTCCATAGTCCTCTTTCATCATATATTTTTTTAATGTCCATTACTTCTTTACATAAAGGAACAAATGTTCTTTTGCTTCAACTTCAGTTTTAAACTGGACCATTCTTATTCTTTTTTTTTTGTCTATAAAAGCTTGCACGACATATTCTGACCATGGATAAATATTTTTCTTTTGTTCATATGCACCCCCAAAAATTTCCTTGGCCTGCTCCGTCTCAAATATCAAGTAAAAAAAAGTCTCTTTATTAATTAAAATGAATGCTCTTACCTCTTGCTTTGACACCCAGAGGTGCTATGACAGAATCCCAAGCCTTACACCTGTCCAAACTTTCTTCTTTTTTACAGCTCACATGTACTGTATACTTTTGTTTTATTTTATTTCTTCTTTCTTCTTTGTCCCTTCTTCCACAGTTTGTGCATAAATTTTTGTCTCTTGAACGTTTTCTGGCACAGTCTCTTCTTCTCTTTTTCTTCTTCTATTTTCTCCATGATGTCACTCCATGAAATTGTTGCTCAACTTTCTGGTTGACTTTGGTCTACCATTTCTTCCAAATAATTATCCTGCAATCCTCCCAATTGGGGGGTTGCAATTATACATTTCTCAGAGGTACTGTCTCTCCTTCAATCTCCTCTGAAAGTTTTCCACTGAATCCATCTCTGTTACAGCTACAATCTCCTTTTCTTCCAATATCACTGTTTTTCTGCACCCACAGCATCAGAAAAAAACTTCTGGTAGCAATTCTACCATTTCAACTACATTTTCATCAGCTTTCACTTAATTTTCAGTCAAAGCTGAATCAGCCATATTTTCTTCCTGTTCCTCCTGGCTGCTTCCATGTCTGGACAGGAAACAGGAAGTCAGGATGTGCAACACACACATCCTCCCCCCGACTACCAAGAGCATGGGAAGTTCCCAGATGGCTGACCAAATTTACCACAGTAGTATAAATACCACCTTGGGTTTCCCTTGAAAAGAAGCTAAAAGGCTAGTGGGATAAACCCAGTCAACACTACATATGTATGACAAAGAATCTAAAATATGCAATAATGTTAACCACAACATGTAGAAAGCAACATAACATACACAGTTCTATTCATGCACTGAAAAACAGCCTCTGTGCATGCAAAATGTAACTTTTATAACTTTCAAAAAAAAACAAATAAAAAATAATGTCCCCTCTACACCTCCTGTTAATTATATATATTGACTCCAATATCACAGAAACACAAGGTAATGGCAAATTTCCAAACGTCTGAATTTGTGCGATCTCACACATAAGCAGTTAATTAGACTGCTATCAACCTTACACACACTCAATATATTCACTAGCACACACACTCAGTATATTCACTAGCACACACACACACACACACACACACACACACACACACACACACACACACACACACACACACACACACACACACACACACATCTCTTTCTCACTCTCTCTCTCTCTCTATATATATATATATATATATATATATATATATATATATATATATACATACACATTTACATACATATCTATACATATGTTCATATATCTTTACCTATATCTATCTATACATCTATCTACACATATATATATATATATATATATATATATATATATGTGTGTGTGTGTGTGTGTGTGTAGGGATTCACTTCATAATCTCGAAATACTGAAATCTCAAATTTCAGTTTTTTGAGACCATGAAATCGAATCCACATAACACCGAAACACCAAAACCGTGAAGCCCAGAACCACGAAATTCAAAACAACTAAAACACAGCACAAATCCACAAACCTACAACACAAATAAGCAGGGGGGCAAGCCCCCATGCACCCACCATGTGGGGGGGCTGTGCCCACCCCCCACTTTTATATATATATATATATATATAGTAACTCCGAGATCGCACAAACAGTAAACAAGAGCAAACACAAACACACACATTCTACAGTCCCTCTCACACACACACACACACACACACACACACACACACACACACACACACACACACACACACATATATCACACATATCAGCACACTCACATACACTCAAACTCCCACCCAAAACCCTTAGAAAGCACTCACTTACCTGACATAACACCTAACTCCACACAAAACACTGCACACCATCCACACACCATCCCGGACATTACATAGCGTAAAGCCATAACCGCAAATTCGAGATATTTGAATTCTTGATTATGCACTTTCACTATTTTCAAACTTCATTTTATAGTCTCGCGATACTGAAATTCGACATTTCAGTATTTCAAGATTATAAAGTGTTTCCATATATACACACATAGTTTTATCAAAAAAAACAACCTGTCTGCTTTTTTAACCTCATGTCATGCTGTTCTGTAAAGGTGTATTTATATTAAACAGCCTTAAATAAAATTGGATTTTTTGAGTAGTGGTTATATTTTTGTTGTAGCTGTTTATCGAGCCATGCACCATTTGTTGAGCTCGTGCACCAGTTCTTTACGTTAGATATATACAGTAAACTCTCAGTTAACCGTGACTCAAGCAACCAGAACTGTCAAGCAACCAGAACAAAAATCAAAGAAATACAGTACAATTTCATGTGATGCACTTTCTGTCCCTCCCACAGAAACATACCTTACATTTTTAAAAGGAAGACATGAATAAATTCCCTCTCTCCCCAACCTACAAACAAGTGAAACCAAACAAATAGTATAGGGTACAGTATTAGTCAGGTCTATTTTTAATAGTAGCTGTCAAGCAACCAGAAAAGTACAGTTGTGTACACTTACCATAAATGTAGATGTTCGAGTGTATTCACTGTTGCAGTCATCACATCTGGGTTATCTGCCTGCACGTAGCCCTCAGTCGTCCCAAATACCAGAGTCTTGGGATTTCTGCACTGGATGCTGTCGCAAGTTTTCCTCCTAGGGGTGCAAGTACTTGGGCCTGGCTGGGAAGGATGGAGGGCAAGTCATTGTGAACTTTTTCCATAAGAGGGTGGTTTACCACTCCCTGTTTTTGAGGTGGGAGCACTCTATTGTTTAGATTTGTGCATACCCTGAGACTGTAGTCTTTGTGGTCTGTTGCCCCTGGGTTTGGACTGAAAAGGCCTGGGAGGGACTGGAAAGGACCAGTTTTTTGAAGGTCAATGCCTACTGAATCTAGGTGGCTGTACCTGTAAGAAATCTTTAACAGTTTGCATAGATTTAGCTTTTTCCTCCATCTTTTTAAGAACTTCTTCTGCTTTTGTGCCAAACAAACATTCTTGGTTTAAAGGAGCATCTAGTAATTTTGCTTTGACGTGGTCTGGCAAGATTTGTTCCTTCAGCCAAGCATGCCTTCTCAGGACAGACCCAGTGACAGCAGCCCTGCAAGATGTTTCTAAGGCATCAAAACCACACTGTAAAGTATGTTTGCTAACTTGGTTTGCAGAATGCATTAACTCTTGTAAATCTCTATTTTCTGCACAATCAGGAATTAACAAAATTTTTTGTTTAATTTGTTCCATGCTATGCTGCTGGCACTTCAACATGTGAAACTAGCAATTTAAAGCCCTGATGGCAAGAGCAGCAGAGTTGTATATACCTTCTTACCCCATCTGTTTAAAGCCCTAGAATCCTTGTCCAAAGGGGTAGGGTTTTTGGCTGTAGTAGCCTTAATACCTTTAGGTCCCTGTGAAATGGTCTCTGGATCCACAGTAGGAATTTTAAAGAGAAATTTTGGGAGAGTTAGGTACTCTGTAGTACCTGTCAGGCTTTCTAGAAGTTGGAGGTAAAGTATCAGGGGTAAGACTAGATTCCATGAATACATCATCTACAATATCCAGGACAGGGGGTATAGCTAGAGGTCTGTGCTGAGGCAAGTCTAAAAATTCCCTGAGTCTCTTTTTGGACTAAGAGTAGTCTTGGCATTCCCAGAGGAAATGCTCTCTTAGGGTATGCAAAGTTTCACCGAAAGAAAAATCCTCTAAAGGGGAGGCAGAGGGAATGGAATTTTCTGCATCTGAATCTTCATAGGTGGATAAGGGTATGTCCTGGTAATCAGAGGGGTCACAGTCATCGGACTCATGGTCTGTAGAATCAGAAGGAAAATCAATTCTTTGTCTTAGTTAACAATTAAGGGGACATCTACAGGTTCCATAGTAGAAGAGGCATCTCGCGGCATACTGGACTCTAAATGGGTCTCAGTTGAGGCCCGCAAATCTGTAGAAGTGGGTATCAGGGGCTGTAAAAGCACCTCACTGAGTACTGGTGGACTGGCAACTAGCTTAAAGGAAGCATCGTCGGCAGTTTTGGACCTATGAGATCTGTCTTTCTAAAGGATTGTCATTTGTTCCTGTGAAGAATTTTTAATATGGCTCAAACATTGGTGGACCTTAACATTGTGTTAGAAAACTGAATTTAAATGTTCTTTTTAAATCTGTGGAATATGTTTGTAACCCCCTACATATCTCAAGTACCTATAACCCACCTATACATCCCTCATTAGCAATGTTTGATAAAATATGTGAAGTTGATGTTAGGAATTTACACAAGAATGTGCATTTCTCCAATTTAAGTAAAGGCAAATTGGATGGCTTGAATAAATTAAGATCTAACAAGGATGTAAGGGTTATTAAACCTGATAAGGGTGGGGGGATCGTTATTATGGACACGTGTCACATAATGAACAAATGGGAAAAATTTTGGCGGGTGATGCATACAGGAAAATAACTTTGAATGAGTTGAATGGTACTTATAAACAAGATTCAAAATTAATTGAATGATTTGTTTATTGAAGGTTCCATCAGTATAGATGAATATAATTTTTTTATCTGTTCACCACCCAAAAACCCCATGTATTTTTGGTTTAGCCAAAATACATAAAAATATGTCTGATCCACCTATGCGCCTGACTGTAGATGGGCGAGGTTCTATTACATATCCTATAGCTAGATATTTGGACATTAATTTAAAATCCCTTGTTGCTGATGAAATTAATATATGTAAAGATTTGTGGGATTTCTTACAAAGGATTAATAATCTGGAATTTAGTGAGACTGGTTTATTTATTACCATAGACGTGAAGGACCTATATACCTCAATACCCCAAAACATTAGGGTGGAATGGGTATGTGATTATTTATTAGAAAGAGGGGTGTCCCAGCCCAAGATTAATGTATACGAGCAATTATTCGAATTAGTGTTAAAGAATAATTGTATTTTCTTTAATAATGAGTTTTTCATCCAAACTGTAGGGGTTGCAATGGGCTCCCCATGTGGCGGCTTATACGCCAATATGGTTATGTTACAGTGGGAGAAAAAGGTTGTATTTAGGTCACAATTTTATGAACATTGCAAAATGTATGTGAGATTTTTGGATGATATTTTTATATTTTGGGATGGACCGAGTGAGCTTATTAGTGAATTTATATTGTACATTAATAGTTTGGCACAATTTCTAAACTTTACCCATATTATTGGACTGAATGAAATCTCCTATTTAGATGTTAGACTGTTAAATGATATGGGTTCAAAAAATATTTTTGTCAGAGATCCGCCAGAAAGAAACCTATTCAAATATTTTTTTTACACTTTGACCATTCCCCATCCTTATCAACAAAAAAGAGCAATAGTGAAGGAGCAGTTCGTGAGAGCTGCTCGGATGGTTTCCTGTTTTGATTCATTTCTTAATGAGTGTGATCATTTAAAGAATATGCTTCTTAAGAGAGAGTATCCAGTGGATTTGGTAAACGACTTAATGTTGGAGGTGATTAATAAAGGGGAAAGGGGTTTCTTCCAGGCCATTTTAAATACTGGAGGTACCCATTTTTCTAATGATAGGAATGTCTATGTTGAACAGTATAATACTTCTGAAAATATTTCTAGTACACCCAATGTAGATGTTGTGATACTACATAGGACTGTTTCAACTAATGTTAATTTCTGTTTAACCTTCATAACTACCTATAATTTAGCAAGTAAAGAAATTACTGGGATTCTGTTTAAGAATTGGGTAATTTTATCATCATGTAATGAAATTAGACAATGTGTAGGGGAGAAACCTGTTGTGGTCTATAAGAAAGGCCAATCTTTGAAGAATATTTTTGAAGGTAGTAGTCAGGCGCAAACAGTTGATTGTATGAAAAAATGTGGATTATGCAACTATTGTGAATATATAATGGAAGGGTCAAATTTTAACATTAATGGTATAAAGGTTTCTTTGAGGAAGAAATGTAGTTGTTGCACTGAAAAGGTTGTTTAGTGTGCCTTTTGTTGCAAATGTTCTTGCTTTTAGATTGGAAAGACAGAGAATAAATTAAAATAATATCTATGAACATCTTAGAGACATCAAATTAAAAAAGGATATGAATGCTTTAGAAAAACAGTGTAATGAATGACTAGGACATACCTTTAAATTCACTGTTATTGATCCTTTGCAGTTAGACCCAAGAGGTGGACCATGGCCATTGTATCTTGAAAGAAATGAAGCCTTATGGCAATTGAGGATAAATGCAACTCAATGGCCAGGATTAAATTAATCTTTT